>NC_142350.1:70365512-70665512 GCF_059441175.1 Urocampus carinirostris | reverse complement strand
CAGACAGACAGACAGACAGACAGACAGACAGACAGACAGACAGACAGACAGACAGACAGACAGACAGACAGACAGACAGACAGACAGACAGACAGACAGACAGACAGACAGACAGACAGACAGACAGACAGACAGACAGACAGACAGACAGACAGACAGACAGACAGACAGACAGACAGACAGACAGACAGACAGACAGACAGACAGACAGACAGACAGACAGACAGACAGACAGACAGACAGACAGACAGACAGACAGACAGACAGACAGACAGACAGACAGACAGACAGACAGACAGACAGACAGACAGACAGACAGACAGACAGACAGACAGACAGACAGACAGACAGACAGACAGACAGACAGACAGACAGACAGACAGACAGACAGACAGACAGACAGACAGACAGACAGACAGACAGACAGACAGACAGACAGACAGACAGACAGACAGACAGACAGACAGACAGACAGACAGACAGACAGACAGACAGACAGACAGACAGACAGACAGACAGACAGACAGACAGACAGACAGACAGACAGACAGACAGACAGACAGACAGACAGACAGACAGACAGACAGACAGACAGACAGACAGACAGACAGACAGACAGACAGACAGACAGACAGACAGACAGACAGACAGACAGACAGACAGACAGACAGACAGACAGACAGACAGACAGACAGACAGACAGACAGACAGACAGACAGACAGACAGACAGACAGACAGACAGACAGACAGACAGACAGACAGACAGACAGACAGACAGACAGACAGACAGACAGACAGACAGACAGACAGACAGACAGACAGACAGACAGACAGACAGACAGACAGACAGACAGACAGACAGACAGACAGACAGACAGACAGACAGACAGACAGACAGACAGACAGACAGACAGACAGACAGACAGACAGACAGACAGACAGACAGACAGACAGACAGACAGACAGACAGACAGACAGACAGACAGACAGACAGACAGACAGACAGACAGACAGACAGACAGACAGACAGACAGACAGACAGACAGACAGACAGACAGACAGACAGACAGACAGACAGACAGACAGACAGACAGACAGACAGACAGACAGACAGACAGACAGACAATTCCTTTTGAGGAATTGGAAAGAAAATTGAAAGAGGTTCCTTTTTCTAGAATGGGTTTTCCGACAGTCAACTTTTGTCCTGTTCGGTCCCTGATGGACTAGTGGCTAGGATCCAGCACTCTCACTGCTGTGGCCCGGGTTCGATTCCCGGTCAGGGATATTATAATAGACGGAAAGACAGAAAATTCTTATTGGAGAAAGCATTGAAAGAGGTTCCTTTTCTAGATTGGGTTTGACGACAGTCAACTTTTTTCTAGTAAAGTCCTTGGTGGTCTAGTGGCTAGGATCCAGCACTTTCACTGCTGTGGCCCGGGTTCGATTCCAGGGAAACTGTTACACGCAGATAGAAAATTCCTTTTGAGGAATTGGAAAGAAAATTGAAAGAGGTTCCTTTTTCTAGAATGGGTTTGACGACAGTCAACTTTTTTCTAGTAAAGTCCTTGGTGGTCTAGTGGCTAGGATCCAGCACTCTCACTGCTGTGGCCCGGGTTCGATTCCAGGGCAACTGTTACACGCAGATAGAAAATTCCTTTTGAGGAATTGGAAAGAAAATTGAAAGAGGTTCCTTTTTCTAGAATGGGTTTGACGACAGTCAACTTTTTTCTAGTAAAGTCCTTGGTGGTCTAGTGGCTAGGATCCAGCACTCTCACTGCTGTGGCCCGGGTTCGATTCCAGGTCAGGGAAACTGTTACACGCAGATAGAAAATTCCTTTTGAGGAATTGGAAAGAAAATTGAAAGAGGTTCCTTTTTCTAGAATGGGTTTGACGACAGTCAACTTTTTTCTATTAAAGTCCTTGGTGGTCTAGTGGCTAGGATCCAGCACTTTCACTGCTGTGGCCCGGGTTCGATTCCAGGTCAGGGAAACTGTTACACGCAGATAGAAAATTCCTTTTGAGGAATTGGAAAGAAAATTGAAAGAGGTTCCTTTTTCTAGAATGGGTTTGACGACAGTCAACTTTTTTCTATTAAAGTCCTTGGTGGTCTAGTGGCTAGGATCCAGCACTTTCACTGCTGTGGCCCGGGTTCGATTCCAGGTCAGGGAAACTGTTACACGCAGATAGAAAATTCCTTTTGAGGAATTGGAAAGAAAATTGAAAGAGGTTCCTTTTTCTAGAATGGGTTTGACGACAGTCAACTTTTTTCTATTAAAGTCCTTGGTGGTCTAGTGGCTAGGATCCAGCACTTTCACTGCTGTGGCCTGGGTTCGATTCCCAGTCAGGGAAACTATGACAGACAGACAGACAGACAGACAGACAGACAGACAGACAGACAGACAGACAGACAGACAGACAGACAGACAGACAGACAGACAGACAGACAGACAGACAGACAGACAGACAGACAGACAGACAGACAGACAGACAGACAGACAGACAGACAGACAGACAGACAGACAGACAGACAGACAGACAGACAGACAGACAGACAGACAGACAGACAGACAGACAGACAGACAGACAGACAGACAGACAGACAGACAGACAGACAGACAGACAGACAGACAGACAGACAGACAGACAGACAGACAGACAGACAGACAGACAGACAGACAGACAGACAGACAGACAGACAGACAGACAGACAGACAGACAGACAGACAGACAGACAGACAGACAGACAGACAGACAGACAATTCCTTTTGAGGAATTGGAAAGAAAATTGAAAGAGGTTCCTTTTTCTAGAATGGGTTTTCCGACAGTCAACTTTTGTCCTGTTCGGTCCCTGATGGACTAGTGGCTAGGATCCAGCACTCTCACTGCTGTGGCCCGGGTTCGATTCCCGGTCAGGGATATTATAATAGACGGAAAGACAGAAAATTCTTATTGGAGAAAGCATTGAAAGAGGTTCCTTTTCTAGATTGGGTTTGACGACAGTCAACTTTTTTCTAGTAAAGTCCTTGGTGGTCTAGTGGCTAGGATCCAGCACTTTCACTGCTGTGGCCCGGGTTCGATTCCAGGGAAACTGTTACACGCAGATAGAAAATTCCTTTTGAGGAATTGGAAAGAAAATTGAAAGAGGTTCCTTTTTCTAGAATGGGTTTGACGACAGTCAACTTTTTTCTAGTAAAGTCCTTGGTGGTCTAGTGGCTAGGATCCAGCACTCTCACTGCTGTGGCCCGGGTTCGATTCCAGGGCAACTGTTACACGCAGATAGAAAATTCCTTTTGAGGAATTGGAAAGAAAATTGAAAGAGGTTCCTTTTTCTAGAATGGGTTTGACGACAGTCAACTTTTTTCTAGTAAAGTCCTTGGTGGTCTAGTGGCTAGGATCCAGCACTCTCACTGCTGTGGCCCGGGTTCGATTCCAGGTCAGGGAAACTGTTACACGCAGATAGAAAATTCCTTTTGAGGAATTGGAAAGAAAATTGAAAGAGGTTCCTTTTTCTAGAATGGGTTTGACGACAGTCAACTTTTTTCTATTAAAGTCCTTGGTGGTCTAGTGGCTAGGATCCAGCACTTTCACTGCTGTGGCCCGGGTTCGATTCCAGGTCAGGGAAACTGTTACACGCAGATAGAAAATTCCTTTTGAGGAATTGGAAAGAAAATTGAAAGAGGTTCCTTTTTCTAGAATGGGTTTGACGACAGTCAACTTTTTTCTATTAAAGTCCTTGGTGGTCTAGTGGCTAGGATCCAGCACTTTCACTGCTGTGGCCCGGGTTCGATTCCAGGTCAGGGAAACTGTTACACGCAGATAGAAAATTCCTTTTGAGGAATTGGAAAGAAAATTGAAAGAGGTTCCTTTTTCTAGAATGGGTTTGACGACAGTCAACTTTTTTCTATTAAAGTCCTTGGTGGTCTAGTGGCTAGGATCCAGCACTTTCACTGCTGTGGCCTGGGTTCGATTCCCAGTCAGGGAAACTATGACAGACAGACAGACAGACAGACAGACAGACAGACAGACAGACAGACAGACAGACAGACAGACAGACAGACAGACAGACAGACAGACAGACAGACAGACAGACAGACAGACAGACAGACAGACAGACAGACAGACAGACAGACAGACAGACAGACAGACAGACAGACAGACAGACAGACAGACAGACAGACAGACAGACAGACAGACAGACAGACAGACAGACAGACAGACAGACAGACAGACAGACAGACAGACAGACAGACAGACAGACAGACAGACAGACAGACAGACAGACAGACAGACAGACAGACAGACAGACAGACAGACAGACAGACAGACAGACAGACAGACAGACAGACAGACAGACAGACAGACAGACAGACAGACAGACAGACAGACAGACAGACAGACAGACAGACAGACAGACAGACAGACAGACAGACAGACAGACAGACAGACAGACAGACAGACAGACAGACAGACAGACAGACAGACAGACAGACAGACAGACAGACAGACAGACAGACAGACAGACAGACAGACAGACAGACAGACAGACAGACAGACAGACAGACAGACAGACAGACAGACAGACAGACAGACAGACAGACAGACAGACAGACAGACAGACAGACAGACAGACAGACAGACAGACAGACAGACAGACAGACAGACAGACAGACAGACAGACAGACAGACAGACAGACAGACAGACAGACAGACAGACAGACAGACAGACAGACAGACAGACAGACAGACAGACAGACAGACAGACAGACAGACAGACAGACAGACAGACAGACAGACAGACAGACAGACAGACAGACAGACAGACAGACAGACAGACAGACAGACAGACAGACAGACAGACAGACAGACAGACAGACAGACAGACAGACAGACAGACAGACAGACAGACAGACAGACAGACAGACAGACAGACAGACAGACAGACAGACAGACAGACAGACAGACAGACAGACAGACAGACAGACAGACAGACAGACAGACAGACAGACAGACAGACAGACAGACAGACAGACAGACAGACAGACAGACAGACAGACAGACAGACAGACAGACAGACAGACAGACAGACAGACAGACAGACAGACAGACAGACAGACAGACAGACAGACAGACAGACAGACAGACAGACAGACAGACAGACAGACAGACAGACAGACAGACAGACAGACAGACAGACAGACAGACAGACAGACAGACAGACAGACAGACAGACAGACAGACAGACAGACAGACAGACAGACAGACAGACAGACAGACAGACAGACAGACAGACAGACAGACAGACAGACAGACAGACAGACAGACAGACAGACAGACAGACAGACAGACAGACAGACAGACAGACAGACAGACAGACAGACAGACAGACAGACAGACAGACAGACAGACAGACAGACAGACAGACAGACAGACAGACAGACAGACAGACAGACAGACAGACAGACAGACAGACAGACAGACAGACAGACAGACAGACAGACAGACAGACAGACAGACAGACAGACAGACAGACAGACAGACAGACAGACAGACAGACAGACAGACAGACAGACAGACAGACAGACAGACAGACAGACAGACAGACAGACAGACAGACAGACAGACAGACAGACAGACAGACAGACAGACAGACAGACAGACAGACAGACAGACAGACAGACAGACAGACAGACAGACAGACAGACAGACAGACAGACAGACAGACAGACAGACAGACAGACAGACAGACAGACAGACAGACAGACAGACAGACAGACAGACAGACAGACAGACAGACAGACAGACAGACAGACAGACAGACAGACAGACAGACAGACAGACAGACAGACAGACAGACAGACAGACAGACAGACAGACAGACAGACAGACAGACAGACAGACAGACAGACAGACAGACAGACAGACAGACAGACAGACAGACAGACAGACAGACAGACAGACAGACAGACAGACAGACAGACAGACAGACAGACAGACAGACAGACAGACAGACAGACAGACAGACAGACAGACAATTCCTTTTGAGGAATTGGAAAGAAAATTGAAAGAGGTTCCTTTTTCTAGAATGGGTTTTCCGACAGTCAACTTTTGTCCTGTTCGGTCCCTGATGGACTAGTGGCTAGGATCCAGCACTCTCACTGCTGTGGCCCGGGTTCGATTCCCGGTCAGGGATATTATAATAGACGGAAAGACAGAAAATTCTTATTGGAGAAAGCATTGAAAGAGGTTCCTTTTCTAGATTGGGTTTGACGACAGTCAACTTTTTTCTAGTAAAGTCCTTGGTGGTCTAGTGGCTAGGATCCAGCACTTTCACTGCTGTGGCCCGGGTTCGATTCCAGGGAAACTGTTACACGCAGATAGAAAATTCCTTTTGAGGAATTGGAAAGAAAATTGAAAGAGGTTCCTTTTTCTAGAATGGGTTTGACGACAGTCAACTTTTTTCTAGTAAAGTCCTTGGTGGTCTAGTGGCTAGGATCCAGCACTCTCACTGCTGTGGCCCGGGTTCGATTCCAGGGCAACTGTTACACGCAGATAGAAAATTCCTTTTGAGGAATTGGAAAGAAAATTGAAAGAGGTTCCTTTTTCTAGAATGGGTTTGACGACAGTCAACTTTTTTCTAGTAAAGTCCTTGGTGGTCTAGTGGCTAGGATCCAGCACTCTCACTGCTGTGGCCCGGGTTCGATTCCAGGTCAGGGAAACTGTTACACGCAGATAGAAAATTCCTTTTGAGGAATTGGAAAGAAAATTGAAAGAGGTTCCTTTTTCTAGAATGGGTTTGACGACAGTCAACTTTTTTCTATTAAAGTCCTTGGTGGTCTAGTGGCTAGGATCCAGCACTTTCACTGCTGTGGCCCGGGTTCGATTCCAGGTCAGGGAAACTGTTACACGCAGATAGAAAATTCCTTTTGAGGAATTGGAAAGAAAATTGAAAGAGGTTCCTTTTTCTAGAATGGGTTTGACGACAGTCAACTTTTTTCTATTAAAGTCCTTGGTGGTCTAGTGGCTAGGATCCAGCACTTTCACTGCTGTGGCCCGGGTTCGATTCCAGGTCAGGGAAACTGTTACACGCAGATAGAAAATTCCTTTTGAGGAATTGGAAAGAAAATTGAAAGAGGTTCCTTTTTCTAGAATGGGTTTGACGACAGTCAACTTTTTTCTATTAAAGTCCTTGGTGGTCTAGTGGCTAGGATCCAGCACTTTCACTGCTGTGGCCTGGGTTCGATTCCCAGTCAGGGAAACTATGACAGACAGACAGACAGACAGACAGACAGACAGACAGACAGACAGACAGACAGACAGACAGACAGACAGACAGACAGACAGACAGACAGACAGACAGACAGACAGACAGACAGACAGACAGACAGACAGACAGACAGACAGACAGACAGACAGACAGACAGACAGACAGACAGACAGACAGACAGACAGACAGACAGACAGACAGACAGACAGACAGACAGACAGACAGACAGACAGACAGACAGACAGACAGACAGACAGACAGACAGACAGACAGACAGACAGACAGACAGACAGACAGACAGACAGACAGACAGACAGACAGACAGACAGACAGACAGACAGACAGACAGACAGACAGACAGACAGACAGACAGACAGACAGACAGACAGACAGACAGACAGACAGACAGACAGACAGACAGACAGACAGACAGACAGACAGACAGACAGACAGACAGACAGACAGACAGACAGACAGACAGACAGACAGACAGACAGACAGACAGACAGACAGACAGACAGACAGACAGACAGACAGACAGACAGACAGACAGACAGACAGACAGACAGACAGACAGACAGACAGACAGACAGACAGACAGACAGACAGACAGACAGACAGACAGACAGACAGACAGACAGACAGACAGACAGACAGACAGACAGACAGACAGACAGACAGACAGACAGACAGACAGACAGACAGACAGACAGACAGACAGACAGACAGACAGACAGACAGACAGACAGACAGACAGACAGACAGACAGACAGACAGACAGACAGACAGACAGACAGACAGACAGACAGACAGACAGACAGACAGACAGACAGACAGACAGACAGACAGACAGACAGACAGACAGACAGACAGACAGACAGACAGACAGACAGACAGACAGACAGACAGACAGACAGACAGACAGACAGACAGACAGACAGACAGACAGACAGACAGACAGACAGACAGACAGACAGACAGACAGACAGACAGACAGACAGACAGACAGACAGACAGACAGACAGACAGACAGACAGACAGACAGACAGACAGACAGACAGACAGACAGACAGACAGACAGACAGACAGACAGACAGACAGACAGACAGACAGACAGACAGACAGACAGACAGACAGACAGACAGACAGACAGACAGACAGACAGACAGACAGACAGACAGACAGACAGACAGACAGACAGACAGACAGACAGACAGACAGACAGACAGACAGACAGACAGACAGACAGACAGACAGACAGACAGACAGACAGACAGACAGACAGACAGACAGACAGACAGACAGACAGACAGACAGACAGACAGACAGACAGACAGACAGACAGACAGACAGACAGACAGACAGACAGACAGACAGACAGACAGACAGACAGACAGACAGACAGACAGACAGACAGACAGACAGACAGACAGACAGACAGACAGACAGACAGACAGACAGACAGACAGACAGACAGACAGACAGACAGACAGACAGACAGACAGACAGACAGACAGACAGACAGACAGACAGACAGACAGACAGACAGACAGACAGACAGACAGACAGACAGACAGACAGACAGACAGACAGACAGACAGACAGACAGACAGACAGACAGACAGACAGACAGACAGACAGACAGACAGACAGACAGACAGACAGACAGACAATTCCTTTTGAGGAATTGGAAAGAAAATTGAAAGAGGTTCCTTTTTCTAGAATGGGTTTTCCGACAGTCAACTTTTGTCCTGTTCGGTCCCTGATGGACTAGTGGGGTTCGATTCCCGGTCAGGGATATTATAATAGACGGAAAGACAGAAAATTCTTATTGGAGAAAGCATTGAAAGAGGTTCCTTTTCTAGATTGGGTTTGACGACAGTCAACTTTTTTCTAGTAAAGTCCTTGGTGGTCTAGTGGCTAGGATCCAGCACTTTCACTGCTGTGGCCCGGGTTCGATTCCAGGGAAACTGTTACACGCAGATAGAAAATTCCTTTTGAGGAATTGGAAAGAAAATTGAAAGAGGTTCCTTTTTCTAGAATGGGTTTGACGACAGTCAACTTTTTTCTAGTAAAGTCCTTGGTGGTCTAGTGGCTAGGATCCAGCACTCTCACTGCTGTGGCCCGGGTTCGATTCCAGGGCAACTGTTACACGCAGATAGAAAATTCCTTTTGAGGAATTGGAAAGAAAATTGAAAGAGGTTCCTTTTTCTAGAATGGGTTTGACGACAGTCAACTTTTTTCTAGTAAAGTCCTTGGTGGTCTAGTGGCTAGGATCCAGCACTCTCACTGCTGTGGCCCGGGTTCGATTCCAGGTCAGGGAAACTGTTACACGCAGATAGAAAATTCCTTTTGAGGAATTGGAAAGAAAATTGAAAGAGGTTCCTTTTTCTAGAATGGGTTTGACGACAGTCAACTTTTTTCTATTAAAGTCCTTGGTGGTCTAGTGGCTAGGATCCAGCACTTTCACTGCTGTGGCCCGGGTTCGATTCCAGGTCAGGGAAACTGTTACACGAGGAATTGGAAAGAAAATTGAAAGAGGTTCCTTTTTCTAGAATGGGTTTGACGACAGTCAACTTTTTTCTATTAAAGTCCTTGGTGGTCTAGTGGCTAGGATCCAGCACTTTCACTGCTGTGGCCCGGGTTCGATTCCAGGTCAGGGAAACTGTTACACGCAGATAGAAAATTCCTTTTGAGGAATTGGAAAGAAAATTGAAAGAGGTTCCTTTTTCTAGAATGGGTTTGACGACAGTCAACTTTTTTCTATTAAAGTCCTTGGTGGTCTAGTGGCTAGGATCCAGCACTTTCACTGCTGTGGCCTGGGTTCGATTCCCAGTCAGGGAAACTATGACAGACAGACAGACAGACAGACAGACAGACAGACAGACAGACAGACAGACAGACAGACAGACAGACAGACAGACAGACAGACAGACAGACAGACAGACAGACAGACAGACAGACAGACAGACAGACAGACAGACAGACAGACAGACAGACAGACAGACAGACAGACAGACAGACAGACAGACAGACAGACAGACAGACAGACAGACAGACAGACAGACAGACAGACAGACAGACAGACAGACAGACAGACAGACAGACAGACAGACAGACAGACAGACAGACAGACAGACAGACAGACAGACAGACAGACAGACAGACAGACAGACAGACAGACAGACAGACAGACAGACAGACAGACAGACAGACAGACAGACAGACAGACAGACAGACAGACAGACAGACAGACAGACAGACAGACAGACAGACAGACAGACAGACAGACAGACAGACAGACAGACAGACAGACAGACAGACAGACAGACAGACAGACAGACAGACAGACAGACAGACAGACAGACAGACAGACAGACAGACAGACAGACAGACAGACAGACAGACAGACAGACAGACAGACAGACAGACAGACAGACAGACAGACAGACAGACAGACAGACAGACAGACAGACAGACAGACAGACAGACAGACAGACAGACAGACAGACAGACAGACAGACAGACAGACAGACAGACAGACAGACAGACAGACAGACAGACAGACAGACAGACAGACAGACAGACAGACAGACAGACAGACAGACAGACAGACAGACAGACAGACAGACAGACAGACAGACAGACAGACAGACAGACAGACAGACAGACAGACAGACAGACAGACAGACAGACAGACAGACAGACAGACAGACAGACAGACAGACAGACAGACAGACAGACAGACAGACAGACAGACAGACAGACAGACAGACAGACAGACAGACAGACAGACAGACAGACAGACAGACAGACAGACAGACAGACAGACAGACAGACAGACAGACAGACAGACAGACAGACAGACAGACAGACAGACAGACAGACAGACAGACAGACAGACAGACAGACAGACAGACAGACAGACAGACAGACAGACAGACAGACAGACAGACAGACAGACAGACAGACAGACAGACAGACAGACAGACAGACAGACAGACAGACAGACAGACAGACAGACAGACAGACAGACAGACAGACAGACAGACAGACAGACAGACAGACAGACAGACAGACAGACAGACAGACAGACAGACAGACAGACAGACAGACAGACAGACAGACAGACAGACAGACAGACAGACAGACAGACAGACAGACAGACAGACAGACAGACAGACAGACAGACAGACAGACAGACAGACAGACAGACAGACAGACAGACAGACAGACAGACAGACAGACAGACAGACAGACAGACAGACAGACAGACAGACAGACAGACAGACAGACAGACAGACAGACAGACAGACAGACAGACAGACAGACAGACAGACAGACAGACAGACAGACAGACAGACAGACAGACAGACAGACAGACAGACAGACAGACAGACAGACAGACAGACAGACAGACAGACAGACAGACAGACAGACAGACAGACAGACAGACAGACAGACAGACAGACAGACAGACAGACAGACAGACAGACAGACAGACAGACAGACAGACAGACAGACAGACAGACAGACAGACAGACAGACAGACAGACAGACAGACAGACAGACAGACAGACAGACAGACAGACAGACAGACAGACAGACAGACAGACAGACAGACAGACAGACAGACAGACAGACAGACAGACAGACAGACAGACAGACAGACAGACAGACAGACAGACAGACAGACAGACAGACAGACAGACAGACAGACAGACAGACAGACAGACAGACAGACAGACAGACAGACAGACAGACAGACAGACAGACAGACAGACAGACAGACAGACAGACAGACAGACAGACAGACAGACAGACAGACAGACAGACAGACAGACAGACAATTCCTTTTGAGGAATTGGAAAGAAAATTGAAAGAGGTTCCTTTTTCTAGAATGGGTTTTCCGACAGTCAACTTTTGTCCTGTTCGGTCCCTGATGGACTAGTGGCTAGGATCCAGCACTCTCACTGCTGTGGCCCGGGTTCGATTCCCGGTCAGGGATATTATAATAGACGGAAAGACAGAAAATTCTTATTGGAGAAAGCATTGAAAGAGGTTCCTTTTCTAGATTGGGTTTGACGACAGTCAACTTTTTTCTAGTTCGGTCCCTGATGGACTAGTGGCTAGGATCCAGCACTCTCACTGCTGTGGCCCGGGTTCGATTCCCGGTCAGGGATATTATAATAGACGGAAAGACAGAAAATTCTTATTGGAGAAAGCATTGAAAGAGGTTCCTTTTCTAGATTGGGTTTGACGACAGTCAACTTTTTTCTAGTTCGGTCCCTGATGGACTAGTGGCTAGGATCCAGCACTCTCACTGCTGTGGCCCGGGTTCGATTCCCGGTCAGGGATATTATAATAGACGGAAAGACAGAAAATTCTTATTGGAGAAAGCATTGAAAGAGGTTCCTTTTCTAGATTGGGTTTGACGACAGTCAACTTTTTTCTAGTAAAGTCCTTGGTGGTCTAGTGGCTAGGATCCAGCACTTTCACTGCTGTGGCCCGGGTTCGATTCCAGGGAAACTGTTACACGCAGATAGAAAATTCCTTTTGAGGAATTGGAAAGAAAATTGAAAGAGGTTCCTTTTTCTAGAATGGGTTTGACGACAGTCAACTTTTTTCTAGTAAAGTCCTTGGTGGTCTAGTGGCTAGGATCCAGCACTCTCACTGCTGTGGCCCGGGTTCGATTCCAGGGCAACTGTTACACGCAGATAGAAAATTCCTTTTGAGGAATTGGAAAGAAAATTGAAAGAGGTTCCTTTTTCTAGAATGGGTTTGACGACAGTCAACTTTTTTCTAGTAAAGTCCTTGGTGGTCTAGTGGCTAGGATCCAGCACTCTCACTGCTGTGGCCCGGGTTCGATTCCAGGTCAGGGAAACTGTTACACGCAGATAGAAAATTCCTTTTGAGGAATTGGAAAGAAAATTGAAAGAGGTTCCTTTTTCTAGAATGGGTTTGACGACAGTCAACTTTTTTCTATTAAAGTCCTTGGTGGTCTAGTGGCTAGGATCCAGCACTTTCACTGCTGTGGCCCGGGTTCGATTCCAGGTCAGGGAAACTGTTACACGCAGATAGAAAATTCCTTTTGAGGAATTGGAAAGAAAATTGAAAGAGGTTCCTTTTTCTAGAATGGGTTTGACGACAGTCAACTTTTTTCTATTAAAGTCCTTGGTGGTCTAGTGGCTAGGATCCAGCACTTTCACTGCTGTGGCCCGGGTTCGATTCCAGGTCAGGGAAACTGTTACACGCAGATAGAAAATTCCTTTTGAGGAATTGGAAAGAAAATTGAAAGAGGTTCCTTTTTCTAGAATGGGTTTGACGACAGTCAACTTTTTTCTATTAAAGTCCTTGGTGGTCTAGTGGCTAGGATCCAGCACTTTCACTGCTGTGGCCTGGGTTCGATTCCCAGTCAGGGAAACTATGACAGACAGACAGACAGACAGACAGACAGACAGACAGACAGACAGACAGACAGACAGACAGACAGACAGACAGACAGACAGACAGACAGACAGACAGACAGACAGACAGACAGACAGACAGACAGACAGACAGACAGACAGACAGACAGACAGACAGACAGACAGACAGACAGACAGACAGACAGACAGACAGACAGACAGACAGACAGACAGACAGACAGACAGACAGACAGACAGACAGACAGACAGACAGACAGACAGACAGACAGACAGACAGACAGACAGACAGACAGACAGACAGACAGACAGACAGACAGACAGACAGACAGACAGACAGACAGACAGACAGACAGACAGACAGACAGACAGACAGACAGACAGACAGACAGACAGACAGACAGACAGACAGACAGACAGACAGACAGACAGACAGACAGACAGACAGACAGACAGACAGACAGACAGACAGACAGACAGACAGACAGACAGACAGACAGACAGACAGACAGACAGACAGACAGACAGACAGACAGACAGACAGACAGACAGACAGACAGACAGACAGACAGACAGACAGACAGACAGACAGACAGACAGACAGACAGACAGACAGACAGACAGACAGACAGACAGACAGACAGACAGACAGACAGACAGACAGACAGACAGACAGACAGACAGACAGACAGACAGACAGACAGACAGACAGACAGACAGACAGACAGACAGACAGACAGACAGACAGACAGACAGACAGACAGACAGACAGACAGACAGACAGACAGACAGACAGACAGACAGACAGACAGACAGACAGACAGACAGACAGACAGACAGACAGACAGACAGACAGACAGACAGACAGACAGACAGACAGACAGACAGACAGACAGACAGACAGACAGACAGACAGACAGACAGACAGACAGACAGACAGACAGACAGACAGACAGACAGACAGACAGACAGACAGACAGACAGACAGACAGACAGACAGACAGACAGACAGACAGACAGACAGACAGACAGACAGACAGACAGACAGACAGACAGACAGACAGACAGACAGACAGACAGACAGACAGACAGACAGACAGACAGACAGACAGACAGACAGACAGACAGACAGACAGACAGACAGACAGACAGACAATTCCTTTTGAGGAATTGGAAAGAAAATTGAAAGAGGTTCCTTTTTCTAGAATGGGTTTTCCGACAGTCAACTTTTGTCCTGTTCGGTCCCTGATGGACTAGTGGCTAGGATCCAGGACTAGTGGCTAGGATCCAGCACTCTCACTGCTGTGGCCCGGGTTCGATTCCCGGTCAGGGATATTATAATAGACGGAAAGACAGAAAATTCTTATTGGAGAAAGCATTGAAAGAGGTTCCTTTTCTAGATTGGGTTTGACGACAGTCAACTTTTTTCTAGTAAAGTCCTTGGTGGTCTAGTGGCTAGGATCCAGCACTTTCACTGCTGTGGCCCGGGTTCGATTCCAGGGAAACTGTTACACGCAGATAGAAAATTCCTTTTGAGGAATTGGAAAGAAAATTGAAAGAGGTTCCTTTTTCTAGAATGGGTTTGACGACAGTCAACTTTTTTCTAGTAAAGTCCTTGGTGGTCTAGTGGCTAGGATCCAGCACTCTCACTGCTGTGGCCCGGGTTCGATTCCAGGGCAACTGTTACACGCAGATAGAAAATTCCTTTTGAGGAATTGGAAAGAAAATTGAAAGAGGTTCCTTTTTCTAGAATGGGTTTGACGACAGTCAACTTTTTTCTAGTAAAGTCCTTGGTGGTCTAGTGGCTAGGATCCAGCACTCTCACTGCTGTGGCCCGGGTTCGATTCCAGGTCAGGGAAACTGTTACACGCAGATAGAAAATTCCTTTTGAGGAATTGGAAAGAAAATTGAAAGAGGTTCCTTTTTCTAGAATGGGTTTGACGACAGTCAACTTTTTTCTATTAAAGTCCTTGGTGGTCTAGTGGCTAGGATCCAGCACTTTCACTGCTGTGGCCCGGGTTCGATTCCAGGTCAGGGAAACTGTTACACGCAGATAGAAAATTCCTTTTGAGGAATTGGAAAGAAAATTGAAAGAGGTTCCTTTTTCTAGAATGGGTTTGACGACAGTCAACTTTTTTCTATTAAAGTCCTTGGTGGTCTAGTGGCTAGGATCCAGCACTTTCACTGCTGTGGCCCGGGTTCGATTCCAGGTCAGGGAAACTGTTACACGCAGATAGAAAATTCCTTTTGAGGAATTGGAAAGAAAATTGAAAGAGGTTCCTTTTTCTAGAATGGGTTTGACGACAGTCAACTTTTTTCTATTAAAGTCCTTGGTGGTCTAGTGGCTAGGATCCAGCACTTTCACTGCTGTGGCCTGGGTTCGATTCCCAGTCAGGGAAACTATGACAGACAGACAGACAGACAGACAGACAGACAGACAGACAGACAGACAGACAGACAGACAGACAGACAGACAGACAGACAGACAGACAGACAGACAGACAGACAGACAGACAGACAGACAGACAGACAGACAGACAGACAGACAGACAGACAGACAGACAGACAGACAGACAGACAGACAGACAGACAGACAGACAGACAGACAGACAGACAGACAGACAGACAGACAGACAGACAGACAGACAGACAGACAGACAGACAGACAGACAGACAGACAGACAGACAGACAGACAGACAGACAGACAGACAGACAGACAGACAGACAGACAGACAGACAGACAGACAGACAGACAGACAGACAGACAGACAGACAGACAGACAGACAGACAGACAGACAGACAGACAGACAGACAGACAGACAGACAGACAGACAGACAGACAGACAGACAGACAGACAGACAGACAGACAGACAGACAGACAGACAGACAGACAGACAGACAGACAGACAGACAGACAGACAGACAGACAGACAGACAGACAGACAGACAGACAGACAGACAGACAGACAGACAGACAGACAGACAGACAGACAGACAGACAGACAGACAGACAGACAGACAGACAGACAGACAGACAGACAGACAGACAGACAGACAGACAGACAGACAGACAGACAGACAGACAGACAGACAGACAGACAGACAGACAGACAGACAGACAGACAGACAGACAGACAGACAGACAGACAGACAGACAGACAGACAGACAGACAGACAGACAGACAGACAGACAGACAGACAGACAGACAGACAGACAGACAGACAGACAGACAGACAGACAGACAGACAGACAGACAGACAGACAGACAGACAGACAGACAGACAGACAGACAGACAGACAGACAGACAGACAGACAGACAGACAGACAGACAGACAGACAGACAGACAGACAGACAGACAGACAGACAGACAGACAGACAGACAGACAGACAGACAGACAGACAGACAGACAGACAGACAGACAGACAGACAGACAGACAGACAGACAGACAGACAGACAGACAGACAGACAGACAGACAGACAGACAGACAGACAGACAGACAGACAGACAGACAGACAGACAGACAGACAGACAGACAGACAGACAGACAGACAGACAGACAGACAGACAGACAGACAGACAGACAGACAGACAGACAGACAGACAGACAGACAGACAGACAGACAGACAGACAGACAGACAGACAGACAGACAGACAGACAGACAGACAGACAGACAGACAGACAGACAGACAGACAGACAGACAGACAGACAGACAGACAGACAGACAGACAGACAGACAGACAGACAGACAGACAGACAGACAGACAGACAGACAGACAGACAGACAGACAGACAGACAGACAGACAGACAGACAGACAGACAGACAGACAGACAGACAGACAGACAGACAGACAGACAGACAGACAGACAGACAGACAGACAGACAGACAGACAGACAGACAGACAGACAGACAGACAGACAGACAGACAGACAGACAGACAGACAGACAGACAGACAGACAGACAGACAGACAGACAGACAGACAGACAGACAGACAGACAGACAGACAGACAGACAGACAGACAGACAGACAGACAGACAGACAGACAGACAGACAGACAGACAGACAGACAGACAGACAGACAGACAGACAGACAGACAGACAGACAGACAGACAGACAGACAGACAGACAGACAGACAGACAGACAGACAGACAGACAGACAGACAGACAGACAGACAGACAGACAGACAGACAGACAGACAGACAGACAGACAGACAGACAGACAGACAGACAGACAGACAGACAGACAGACAGACAGACAGACAGACAGACAGACAGACAGACAGACAGACAGACAGACAGACAGACAGACAGACAGACAGACAGACAGACAGACAGACAGACAGACAGACAGACAGACAGACAGACAGACAGACAGACAGACAGACAGACAGACAGACAGACAGACAGACAGACAGACAGACAGACAGACAGACAGACAGACAATTCCTTTTGAGGAATTGGAAAGAAAATTGAAAGAGGTTCCTTTTTCTAGAATGGGTTTTCCGACAGTCAACTTTTGTCCTGTTCGGTCCCTGATGGACTAGTGGCTAGGATCCAGCACTCTCACTGCTGTGGCCCGGGTTCGATTCCCGGTCAGGGATATTATAATAGACGGAAAGACAGAAAATTCTTATTGGAGAAAGCATTGAAAGAGGTTCCTTTTCTAGATTGGGTTTGACGACAGTCAACTTTTTTCTAGTAAAGTCCTTGGTGGTCTAGTGGCTAGGATCCAGCACTTTCACTGCTGTGGCCCGGGTTCGATTCCAGGGAAACTGTTACACGCAGATAGAAAATTCCTTTTGAGGAATTGGAAAGAAAATTGAAAGAGGTTCCTTTTTCTAGAATGGGTTTGACGACAGTCAACTTTTTTCTAGTAAAGTCCTTGGTGGTCTAGTGGCTAGGATCCAGCACTCTCACTGCTGTGGCCCGGGTTCGATTCCAGGGCAACTGTTACACGCAGATAGAAAATTCCTTTTGAGGAATTGGAAAGAAAATTGAAAGAGGTTCCTTTTTCTAGAATGGGTTTGACGACAGTCAACTTTTTTCTAGTAAAGTCCTTGGTGGTCTAGTGGCTAGGATCCAGCACTCTCACTGCTGTGGCCCGGGTTCGATTCCAGGTCAGGGAAACTGTTACACGCAGATAGAAAATTCCTTTTGAGGAATTGGAAAGAAAATTGAAAGAGGTTCCTTTTTCTAGAATGGGTTTGACGACAGTCAACTTTTTTCTATTAAAGTCCTTGGTGGTCTAGTGGCTAGGATCCAGCACTTTCACTGCTGTGGCCCGGGTTCGATTCCAGGTCAGGGAAACTGTTACACGCAGATAGAAAATTCCTTTTGAGGAATTGGAAAGAAAATTGAAAGAGGTTCCTTTTTCTAGAATGGGTTTGACGACAGTCAACTTTTTTCTATTAAAGTCCTTGGTGGTCTAGTGGCTAGGATCCAGCACTTTCACTGCTGTGGCCCGGGTTCGATTCCAGGTCAGGGAAACTGTTACACGCAGATAGAAAATTCCTTTTGAGGAATTGGAAAGAAAATTGAAAGAGGTTCCTTTTTCTAGAATGGGTTTGACGACAGTCAACTTTTTTCTATTAAAGTCCTTGGTGGTCTAGTGGCTAGGATCCAGCACTTTCACTGCTGTGGCCTGGGTTCGATTCCCAGTCAGGGAAACTATGACAGACAGACAGACAGACAGACAGACAGACAGACAGACAGACAGACAGACAGACAGACAGACAGACAGACAGACAGACAGACAGACAGACAGACAGACAGACAGACAGACAGACAGACAGACAGACAGACAGACAGACAGACAGACAGACAGACAGACAGACAGACAGACAGACAGACAGACAGACAGACAGACAGACAGACAGACAGACAGACAGACAGACAGACAGACAGACAGACAGACAGACAGACAGACAGACAGACAGACAGACAGACAGACAGACAGACAGACAGACAGACAGACAGACAGACAGACAGACAGACAGACAGACAGACAGACAGACAGACAGACAGACAGACAGACAGACAGACAGACAGACAGACAGACAGACAGACAGACAGACAGACAGACAGACAGACAGACAGACAGACAGACAGACAGACAGACAGACAGACAGACAGACAGACAGACAGACAGACAGACAGACAGACAGACAGACAGACAGACAGACAGACAGACAGACAGACAGACAGACAGACAGACAGACAGACAGACAGACAGACAGACAGACAGACAGACAGACAGACAGACAGACAGACAGACAGACAGACAGACAGACAGACAGACAGACAGACAGACAGACAGACAGACAGACAGACAGACAGACAGACAGACAGACAGACAGACAGACAGACAGACAGACAGACAGACAGACAGACAGACAGACAGACAGACAGACAGACAGACAGACAGACAGACAGACAGACAGACAGACAGACAGACAGACAGACAGACAGACAGACAGACAGACAGACAGACAGACAGACAGACAGACAGACAGACAGACAGACAGACAGACAGACAGACAGACAGACAGACAGACAGACAGACAGACAGACAGACAGACAGACAGACAGACAGACAGACAGACAGACAGACAGACAGACAGACAGACAGACAGACAGACAGACAGACAGACAGACAGACAGACAGACAGACAGACAGACAGACAGACAGACAGACAGACAGACAGACAGACAGACAGACAGACAGACAGACAGACAGACAGACAGACAGACAGACAGACAGACAGACAGACAGACAGACAGACAGACAGACAGACAGACAGACAGACAGACAGACAGACAGACAGACAGACAGACAATTCCTTTTGAGGAATTGGAAAGAAAATTGAAAGAGGTTCCTTTTTCTAGAATGGGTTTTCCGACAGTCAACTTTTGTCCTGTTCGGTCCCTGATGGACTAGTGGCTAGGATCCAGCACTCTCACTGCTGTGGCCCGGGTTCGATTCCCGGTCAGGGATATTATAATAGACGGAAAGACAGAAAATTCTTATTGGAGAAAGCATTGAAAGAGGTTCCTTTTCTAGATTGGGTTTGACGACAGTCAACTTTTTTCTAGTAAATAGGATCCAGCACTTTCACTGCTGTGGCCCGGGTTCGATTCCAGGGAAACTGTTACACGCAGATAGAAAATTCCTTTTGAGGAATTGGAAAGAAAATTGAAAGAGGTTCCTTTTTCTAGAATGGGTTTGACGACAGTCAACTTTTTTCTAGTAAAGTCCTTGGTGGTCTAGTGGCTAGGATCCAGCACTCTCACTGCTGTGGCCCGGGTTCGATTCCCGGTCAGGGATATTATAATAGACGGAAAGACAGAAAATTCTTATTGGAGAAAGCATTGAAAGAGGTTCCTTTTCTAGATTGGGTTTGACGACAGTCAACTTTTTTCTAGTAAAGTCCTTGGTGGTCTAGTGGCTAGGATCCAGCACTTTCACTGCTGTGGCCCGGGTTCGATTCCAGGGAAACTGTTACACGCAGATAGAAAATTCCTTTTGAGGAATTGGAAAGAAAATTGAAAGAGGTTCCTTTTTCTAGAATGGGTTTGACGACAGTCAACTTTTTTCTAGTAAAGTCCTTGGTGGTCTAGTGGCTAGGATCCAGCACTCTCACTGCTGTGGCCCGGGTTCGATTCCCGGTCAGGGATATTATAATAGACGGAAAGACAGAAAATTCTTATTGGAGAAAGCATTGAAAGAGGTTCCTTTTCTAGATTGGGTTTGACGACAGTCAACTTTTTTCTAGTAAAGTCCTTGGTGGTCTAGTGGCTAGGATCCAGCACTTTCACTGCTGTGGCCCGGGTTCGATTCCAGGGAAACTGTTACACGCAGATAGAAAATTCCTTTTGAGGAATTGGAAAGAAAATTGAAAGAGGTTCCTTTTTCTAGAATGGGTTTGACGACAGTCAACTTTTTTCTAGTAAAGTCCTTGGTGGTCTAGTGGCTAGGATCCAGCACTCTCACTGCTGTGGCCCGGGTTCGATTCCAGGTCAGGGAAACTGTTACACGCAGATAGAAAATTCCTTTTGAGGAATTGGAAAGAAAATTGAAAGAGGTTCCTTTTTCTAGAATGGGTTTGACGACAGTCAACTTTTTTCTATTAAAGTCCTTGGTGGTCTAGTGGCTAGGATCCAGCACTTTCACTGCTGTGGCCCGGGTTCGATTCCAGGTCAGGGAAACTGTTACACGCAGATAGAAAATTCCTTTTGAGGAATTGGAAAGAAAATTGAAAGAGGTTCCTTTTTCTAGAATGGGTTTGACGACAGTCAACTTTTTTCTATTAAAGTCCTTGGTGGTCTAGTGGCTAGGATCCAGCACTTTCACTGCTGTGGCCCGGGTTCGATTCCAGGTCAGGGAAACTGTTACACGCAGATAGAAAATTCCTTTTGAGGAATTGGAAAGAAAATTGAAAGAGGTTCCTTTTTCTAGAATGGGTTTGACGACAGTCAACTTTTTTCTATTAAAGTCCTTGGTGGTCTAGTGGCTAGGATCCAGCACTTTCACTGCTGTGGCCTGGGTTCGATTCCCAGTCAGGGAAACTATGACAGACAGACAGACAGACAGACAGACAGACAGACAGACAGACAGACAGACAGACAGACAGACAGACAGACAGACAGACAGACAGACAGACAGACAGACAGACAGACAGACAGACAGACAGACAGACAGACAGACAGACAGACAGACAGACAGACAGACAGACAGACAGACAGACAGACAGACAGACAGACAGACAGACAGACAGACAGACAGACAGACAGACAGACAGACAGACAGACAGACAGACAGACAGACAGACAGACAGACAGACAGACAGACAGACAGACAGACAGACAGACAGACAGACAGACAGACAGACAGACAGACAGACAGACAGACAGACAGACAGACAGACAGACAGACAGACAGACAGACAGACAGACAGACAGACAGACAGACAGACAGACAGACAGACAGACAGACAGACAGACAGACAGACAGACAGACAGACAGACAGACAGACAGACAGACAGACAGACAGACAGACAGACAGACAGACAGACAGACAGACAGACAGACAGACAGACAGACAGACAGACAGACAGACAGACAGACAGACAGACAGACAGACAGACAGACAGACAGACAGACAGACAGACAGACAGACAGACAGACAGACAGACAGACAGACAGACAGACAGACAGACAGACAGACAGACAGACAGACAGACAGACAGACAGACAGACAGACAGACAGACAGACAGACAGACAGACAGACAGACAGACAGACAGACAGACAGACAGACAGACAGACAGACAGACAGACAGACAGACAGACAGACAGACAGACAGACAGACAGACAGACAGACAGACAGACAGACAGACAGACAGACAGACAGACAGACAGACAGACAGACAGACAGACAGACAGACAGACAGACAGACAGACAGACAGACAGACAGACAGACAGACAGACAGACAGACAGACAGACAGACAGACAGACAGACAGACAGACAGACAGACAGACAGACAGACAGACAGACAGACAGACAGACAGACAGACAGACAGACAGACAGACAGACAGACAGACAGACAGACAGACAGACAGACAGACAGACAGACAGACAGACAGACAGACAGACAGACAGACAGACAGACAGACAGACAGACAGACAGACAGACAGACAGACAGACAGACAGACAGACAGACAGACAGACAGACAGACAGACAGACAGACAGACAGACAGACAGACAGACAGACAGACAGACAGACAGACAGACAGACAGACAGACAGACAGACAGACAGACAGACAGACAGACAGACAGACAGACAGACAGACAGACAGACAGACAGACAGACAGACAGACAGACAGACAGACAGACAGACAGACAGACAGACAGACAGACAGACAGACAGACAGACAGACAGACAGACAGACAGACAGACAGACAGACAGACAGACAGACAGACAGACAGACAGACAGACAGACAGACAGACAGACAGACAGACAGACAGACAGACAGACAGACAGACAGACAGACAGACAGACAGACAGACAGACAGACAGACAGACAGACAGACAGACAGACAGACAGACAGACAGACAGACAGACAGACAGACAGACAGACAGACAGACAGACAGACAGACAGACAGACAGACAGACAGACAGACAGACAGACAGACAGACAGACAGACAGACAGACAGACAGACAGACAGACAGACAGACAGACAGACAGACAGACAGACAGACAGACAGACAGACAGACAGACAGACAGACAGACAGACAGACAGACAGACAGACAGACAGACAGACAGACAGACAGACAGACAGACAGACAGACAGACAGACAGACAGACAGACAGACAGACAGACAGACAGACAGACAGACAGACAGACAGACAGACAGACAGACAGACAGACAGACAGACAGACAGACAGACAGACAGACAGACAGACAGACAGACAGACAGACAGACAGACAGACAGACAGACAGACAGACAGACAGACAGACAGACAGACAGACAGACAGACAGACAGACAGACAGACAGACAGACAGACAGACAGACAGACAGACAGACAGACAGACAGACAGACAGACAGACAGACAGACAGACAGACAGACAGACAGACAGACAGACAGACAGACAGACAGACAGACAGACAGACAGACAGACAGACA
This sequence comes from Urocampus carinirostris, assembly GCF_059441175.1. Lineage (NCBI taxonomy): Eukaryota > Metazoa > Chordata > Actinopteri > Syngnathiformes > Syngnathidae > Urocampus > Urocampus carinirostris. Next base: position 70,641,099 of record NC_142350.1, on the reverse strand, counting down.
GACAGACAGACAGACAGACAGACAGACAGACAGACAGACAGACAGACAGACAGACAGACAGACAGACAGACAGACAGACAGACAGACAGACAGACAGACAGACAGACAGACAGACAGACAGACAGACAGACAGACAGACAGACAGACAGACAGACAGACAGACAGACAGACAGACAGACAGACAGACAGACAGACAGACAGACAGACAGACAGACAGACAGACAGACAGACAGACAGACAGACAGACAGACAGACAGACAGACAGACAGACAGACAGACAGACAGACAGACAGACAGACAGACAGACAGACAGACAGACAGACAGACAGACAGACAGACAGACAGACAGACAGACAGACAGACAGACAGACAGACAGACAGACAGACAGACAGACAGACAGACAGACAGACAGACAGACAGACAGACAGACAGACAGACAGACAGACAGACAGACAGACAGACAGACAGACAGACAGACAGACAGACAGACAGACAGACAGACAGACAGACAGACAGACAGACAGACAGACAGACAGACAGACAGACAGACAGACAGACAGACAGACAGACAGACAGACAGACAGACAGACAGACAGACAGACAGACAGACAGACAGACAGACAGACAGACAGACAGACAGACAGACAGACAGACAGACAGACAGACAGACAGACAGACAGACAGACAGACAGACAGACAGACAGACAGACAGACAGACAATTCCTTTTGAGGAATTGGAAAGAAAATTGAAAGAGGTTCCTTTTTCTAGAATGGGTTTTCCGACAGTCAACTTTTGTCCTGTTCGGTCCCTGATGGACTAGTGGCTAGGATCCAGCACTCTCACTGCTGTGGCCCGGGTTCGATTCCCGGTCAGGGATATTATAATAGACGGAAAGACAGAAAATTCTTATTGGAGAAAGCATTGAAAGAGGTTCCTTTTCTAGATTGGGTTTGACGACAGTCAACTTTTTTCTAGTAAAGTCCTTGGTGGTCTAGTGGCTAGGATCCAGCACTTTCACTGCTGTGGCCCGGGTTCGATTCCAGGGAAACTGTTACACGCAGATAGAAAATTCCTTTTGAGGAATTGGAAAGAAAATTGAAAGAGGTTCCTTTTTCTAGAATGGGTTTGACGACAGTCAACTTTTTTCTAGTAAAGTCCTTGGTGGTCTAGTGGCTAGGATCCAGCACTCTCACTGCTGTGGCCCGGGTTCGATTCCAGGGCAACTGTTACACGCAGATAGAAAATTCCTTTTGAGGAATTGGAAAGAAAATTGAAAGAGGTTCCTTTTTCTAGAATGGGTTTGACGACAGTCAACTTTTTTCTAGTAAAGTCCTTGGTGGTCTAGTGGCTAGGATCCAGCACTCTCACTGCTGTGGCCCGGGTTCGATTCCAGGTCAGGGAAACTGTTACACGCAGATAGAAAATTCCTTTTGAGGAATTGGAAAGAAAATTGAAAGAGGTTCCTTTTTCTAGAATGGGTTTGACGACAGTCAACTTTTTTCTATTAAAGTCCTTGGTGGTCTAGTGGCTAGGATCCAGCACTTTCACTGCTGTGGCCCGGGTTCGATTCCAGGTCAGGGAAACTGTTACACGCAGATAGAAAATTCCTTTTGAGGAATTGGAAAGAAAATTGAAAGAGGTTCCTTTTTCTAGAATGGGTTTGACGACAGTCAACTTTTTTCTATTAAAGTCCTTGGTGGTCTAGTGGCTAGGATCCAGCACTTTCACTGCTGTGGCCCGGGTTCGATTCCAGGTCAGGGAAACTGTTACACGCAGATAGAAAATTCCTTTTGAGGAATTGGAAAGAAAATTGAAAGAGGTTCCTTTTTCTAGAATGGGTTTGACGACAGTCAACTTTTTTCTATTAAAGTCCTTGGTGGTCTAGTGGCTAGGATCCAGCACTTTCACTGCTGTGGCCTGGGTTCGATTCCCAGTCAGGGAAACTATGACAGACAGACAGACAGACAGACAGACAGACAGACAGACAGACAGACAGACAGACAGACAGACAGACAGACAGACAGACAGACAGACAGACAGACAGACAGACAGACAGACAGACAGACAGACAGACAGACAGACAGACAGACAGACAGACAGACAGACAGACAGACAGACAGACAGACAGACAGACAGACAGACAGACAGACAGACAGACAGACAGACAGACAGACAGACAGACAGACAGACAGACAGACAGACAGACAGACAGACAGACAGACAGACAGACAGACAGACAGACAGACAGACAGACAGACAGACAGACAGACAGACAGACAGACAGACAGACAGACAGACAGACAGACAGACAGACAGACAGACAGACAGACAGACAGACAGACAGACAGACAGACAGACAGACAGACAGACAGACAGACAGACAGACAGACAGACAGACAGACAGACAGACAGACAGACAGACAGACAGACAGACAGACAGACAGACAGACAGACAGACAGACAGACAGACAGACAGACAGACAGACAGACAGACAGACAGACAGACAGACAGACAGACAGACAGACAGACAGACAGACAGACAGACAGACAGACAGACAGACAGACAGACAGACAGACAGACAGACAGACAGACAGACAGACAGACAGACAGACAGACAGACAGACAGACAGACAGACAGACAGACAGACAGACAGACAGACAGACAGACAGACAGACAGACAGACAGACAGACAGACAGACAGACAGACAGACAGACAGACAGACAGACAGACAGACAGACAGACAGACAGACAGACAGACAGACAGACAGACAGACAGACAGACAGACAGACAGACAGACAGACAGACAGACAGACAGACAGACAGACAGACAGACAGACAGACAGACAGACAGACAGACAGACAGACAGACAGACAGACAGACAGACAGACAGACAGACAGACAGACAGACAGACAGACAGACAGACAGACAGACAGACAGACAGACAGACAGACAGACAGACAGACAGACAGACAGACAGACAGACAGACAGACAGACAGACAGACAGACAGACAGACAGACAGACAGACAGACAGACAATTCCTTTTGAGGAATTGGAAAGAAAATTGAAAGAGGTTCCTTTTTCTAGAATGGGTTTTCCGACAGTCAACTTTTGTCCTGTTCGGTCCCTGATGGACTAGTGGCTAGGATCCAGCACTCTCACTGCTGTGGCCCGGGTTCGATTCCCGGTCAGGGATATTATAATAGACGGAAAGACAGAAAATTCTTATTGGAGAAAGCATTGAAAGAGGTTCCTTTTCTAGATTGGGTTTGACGACAGTCAACTTTTTTCTAGTAAAGTCCTTGGTGGACTAGTGGCTAGGATCCAGCACTCTCACTGCTGTGGCCCGGGTTCGATTCCCGGTCAGGGATATTATAATAGACGGAAAGACAGAAAATTCTTATTGGAGAAAGCATTGAAAGAGGTTCCTTTTCTAGATTGGGTTTGACGACAGTCAACTTTTTTCTAGTAAAGTCCTTGGTGGTCTAGTGGCTAGGATCCAGCACTTTCACTGCTGTGGCCCGGGTTCGATTCCAGGGAAACTGTTACACGCAGATAGAAAATTCCTTTTGAGGAATTGGAAAGAAAATTGAAAGAGGTTCCTTTTTCTAGAATGGGTTTGACGACAGTCAACTTTTTTCTAGTAAAGTCCTTGGTGGTCTAGTGGCTAGGATCCAGCACTCTCACTGCTGTGGCCCGGGTTCGATTCCAGGGCAACTGTTACACGCAGATAGAAAATTCCTTTTGAGGAATTGGAAAGAAAATTGAAAGAGGTTCCTTTTTCTAGAATGGGTTTGACGACAGTCAACTTTTTTCTAGTAAAGTCCTTGGTGGTCTAGTGGCTAGGATCCAGCACTCTCACTGCTGTGGCCCGGGTTCGATTCCAGGTCAGGGAAACTGTTACACGCAGATAGAAAATTCCTTTTGAGGAATTGGAAAGAAAATTGAAAGAGGTTCCTTTTTCTAGAATGGGTTTGACGACAGTCAACTTTTTTCTATTAAAGTCCTTGGTGGTCTAGTGGCTAGGATCCAGCACTTTCACTGCTGTGGCCCGGGTTCGATTCCAGGTCAGGGAAACTGTTACACGCAGATAGAAAATTCCTTTTGAGGAATTGGAAAGAAAATTGAAAGAGGTTCCTTTTTCTAGAATGGGTTTGACGACAGTCAACTTTTTTCTATTAAAGTCCTTGGTGGTCTAGTGGCTAGGATCCAGCACTTTCACTGCTGTGGCCTGGGTTCGATTCCCAGTCAGGGAAACTATGACAGACAGACAGACAGACAGACAGACAGACAGACAGACAGACAGACAGACAGACAGACAGACAGACAGACAGACAGACAGACAGACAGACAGACAGACAGACAGACAGACAGACAGACAGACAGACAGACAGACAGACAGACAGACAGACAGACAGACAGACAGACAGACAGACAGACAGACAGACAGACAGACAGACAGACAGACAGACAGACAGACAGACAGACAGACAGACAGACAGACAGACAGACAGACAGACAGACAGACAGACAGACAGACAGACAGACAGACAGACAGACAGACAGACAGACAGACAGACAGACAGACAGACAGACAGACAGACAGACAGACAGACAGACAGACAGACAGACAGACAGACAGACAGACAGACAGACAGACAGACAGACAGACAGACAGACAATTCCTTTTGAGGAATTGGAAAGAAAATTGAAAGAGGTTCCTTTTTCTAGAATGGGTTTTCCGACAGTCAACTTTTGTCCTGTTCGGTCCCTGATGGACTAGTGGCTAGGATCCAGCACTCTCACTGCTGTGGCCCGGGTTCGATTCCCGGTCAGGGATATTATAATAGACGGAAAGACAGAAAATTCTTATTGGAGAAAGCATTGAAAGAGGTTCCTTTTCTAGATTGGGTTTGACGACAGTCAACTTTTTTCTAGTAAAGTCCTTGGTGGTCTAGTGGCTAGGATCCAGCACTTTCACTGCTGTGGCCCGGGTTCGATTCCAGGGAAACTGTTACACGCAGATAGAAAATTCCTTTTGAGGAATTGGAAAGAAAATTGAAAGAGGTTCCTTTTTCTAGAATGGGTTTGACGACAGTCAACTTTTTTCTAGTAAAGTCCTTGGTGGTCTAGTGGCTAGGATCCAGCACTCTCACTGCTGTGGCCCGGGTTCGATTCCCGGTCAGGGATATTATAATAGACGGAAAGACAGAAAATTCTTATTGGAGAAAGCATTGAAAGAGGTTCCTTTTCTAGATTGGGTTTGACGACAGTCAACTTTTTTCTAGTAAAGTCCTTGGTGGTCTAGTGGCTAGGATCCAGCACTTTCACTGCTGTGGCCCGGGTTCGATTCCAGGGAAACTGTTACACGCAGATAGAAAATTCCTTTTGAGGAATTGGAAAGAAAATTGAAAGAGGTTCCTTTTTCTAGAATGGGTTTGACGACAGTCAACTTTTTTCTAGTAAAGTCCTTGGTGGTCTAGTGGCTAGGATCCAGCACTCTCACTGCTGTGGCCCGGGTTCGATTCCAGGGCAACTGTTACACGCAGATAGAAAATTCCTTTTGAGGAATTGGAAAGAAAATTGAAAGAGGTTCCTTTTTCTAGAATGGGTTTGACGACAGTCAACTTTTTTCTAGTAAAGTCCTTGGTGGTCTAGTGGCTAGGATCCAGCACTCTCACTGCTGTGGCCCGGGTTCGATTCCAGGTCAGGGAAACTGTTACACGCAGATAGAAAATTCCTTTTGAGGAATTGGAAAGAAAATTGAAAGAGGTTCCTTTTTCTAGAATGGGTTTGACGACAGTCAACTTTTTTCTATTAAAGTCCTTGGTGGTCTAGTGGCTAGGATCCAGCACTTTCACTGCTGTGGCCCGGGTTCGATTCCAGGTCAGGGAAACTGTTACACGCAGATAGAAAATTCCTTTTGAGGAATTGGAAAGAAAATTGAAAGAGGTTCCTTTTTCTAGAATGGGTTTGACGACAGTCAACTTTTTTCTATTAAAGTCCTTGGTGGTCTAGTGGCTAGGATCCAGCACTTTCACTGCTGTGGCCTGGGTTCGATTCCCAGTCAGGGAAACTATGACAGACAGACAGACAGACAGACAGACAGACAGACAGACAGACAGACAGACAGACAGACAGACAGACAGACAGACAGACAGACAGACAGACAGACAGACAGACAGACAGACAGACAGACAGACAGACAGACAGACAGACAGACAGACAGACAGACAGACAGACAGACAGACAGACAGACAGACAGACAGACAGACAGACAGACAGACAGACAGACAGACAGACAGACAGACAGACAGACAGACAGACAGACAGACAGACAGACAGACAGACAGACAGACAGACAGACAGACAGACAGACAGACAGACAGACAGACAGACAGACAGACAGACAGACAGACAGACAGACAGACAGACAGACAGACAGACAGACAGACAGACAGACAGACAGACAGACAGACAGACAGACAGACAGACAGACAGACAGACAGACAGACAGACAGACAGACAGACAGACAGACAGACAGACAGACAGACAGACAGACAGACAGACAGACAGACAGACAGACAGACAGACAGACAGACAGACAGACAGACAGACAGACAGACAGACAGACAGACAGACAGACAGACAGACAGACAGACAGACAGACAGACAGACAGACAGACAGACAGACAGACAGACAGACAGACAGACAGACAGACAGACAGACAGACAGACAGACAGACAGACAGACAGACAGACAGACAGACAGACAGACAGACAGACAGACAGACAGACAGACAGACAGACAGACAGACAGACAGACAGACAGACAGACAGACAGACAGACAGACAGACAGACAGACAGACAGACAGACAGACAGACAGACAGACAGACAGACAGACAGACAGACAGACAGACAGACAGACAGACAGACAGACAGACAGACAGACAGACAGACAGACAGACAGACAGACAGACAGACAGACAGACAGACAGACAGACAGACAGACAGACAGACAGACAGACAGACAGACAGACAGACAGACAGACAGACAGACAGACAGACAGACAGACAGACAGACAGACAGACAGACAGACAGACAGACAGACAGACAGACAGACAGACAGACAGACAATTCCTTTTGAGGAATTGGAAAGAAAATTGAAAGAGGTTCCTTTTTCTAGAATGGGTTTTCCGACAGTCAACTTTTGTCCTGTTCGGTCCCTGATGGACTAGTGGCTAGGATCCAGCACTCTCACTGCTGTGGCCCGGGTTCGATTCCCGGTCAGGGATATTATAATAGACGGAAAGACAGAAAATTCTTATTGGAGAAAGCATTGAAAGAGGTTCCTTTTCTAGATTGGGTTTGACGACAGTCAACTTTTTTCTAGTAAAGTCCTTGGTGGTCTAGTGGCTAGGATCCAGCACTTTCACTGCTGTGGCCCGGGTTCGATTCCAGGGAAACTGTTACACGCAGATAGAAAATTCCTTTTGAGGAATTGGAAAGAAAATTGAAAGAGGTTCCTTTTTCTAGAATGGGTTTGACGACAGTCAACTTTTTTCTAGTAAAGTCCTTGGTGGTCTAGTGGCTAGGATCCAGCACTCTCACTGCTGTGGCCCGGGTTCGATTCCCGGTCAGGGATATTATAATAGACGGAAAGACAGAAAATTCTTATTGGAGAAAGCATTGAAAGAGGTTCCTTTTCTAGATTGGGTTTGACGACAGTCAACTTTTTTCTAGTAAAGTCCTTGGTGGTCTAGTGGCTAGGATCCAGCACTTTCACTGCTGTGGCCCGGGTTCGATTCCAGGGAAACTGTTACACGCAGATAGAAAATTCCTTTTGAGGAATTGGAAAGAAAATTGAAAGAGGTTCCTGACAGTCAACTTTTTTCTAGTAAAGTCCTTGGTGGTCTAGTGGCTAGGATCCAGCACTCTCACTGCTGTGGCCCGGGTTCGATTCCAGGGCAACTGTTACACGCAGATAGAAAATTCCTTTTGAGGAATTGGAAAGAAAATTGAAAGAGGTTCCTTTTTCTAGAATGGGTTTGACGACAGTCAACTTTTTTCTAGTAAAGTCCTTGGTGGTCTAGTGGCTAGGATCCAGCACTCTCACTGCTGTGGCCCGGGTTCGATTCCAGGTCAGGGAAACTGTTACACGCAGATAGAAAATTCCTTTTGAGGAATTGGAAAGAAAATTGAAAGAGGTTCCTTTTTCTAGAATGGGTTTGACGACAGTCAACTTTTATTAAAGTCCTTGGTGGTCTAGTGGCTAGGATCCAGCACTTTCACTGCTGTGGCCCGGGTTCGATTCCAGGTCAGGGAAACTGTTACACGCAGATAGAAAATTCCTTTTGAGGAATTGGAAAGAAAATTGAAAGAGGTTCCTTTTTCTAGAATGGGTTTGACGACAGTCAACTTTTTTCTATTAAAGTCCTTGGTGGTCTAGTGGCTAGGATCCAGCACTTTCACTGCTGTGGCCTGGGTTCGATTCCCAGTCAGGGAAACTATGACAGACAGACAGACAGACAGACAGACAGACAGACAGACAGACAGACAGACAGACAGACAGACAGACAGACAGACAGACAGACAGACAGACAGACAGACAGACAGACAGACAGACAGACAGACAGACAGACAGACAGACAGACAGACAGACAGACAGACAGACAGACAGACAGACAGACAGACAGACAGACAGACAGACAGACAGACAGACAGACAGACAGACAGACAGACAGACAGACAGACAGACAGACAGACAGACAGACAGACAGACAGACAGACAGACAGACAGACAGACAGACAGACAGACAGACAGACAGACAGACAGACAGACAGACAGACAGACAGACAGACAGACAGACAGACAGACAGACAGACAGACAGACAGACAGACAGACAGACAGACAGACAGACAGACAGACAGACAGACAGACAGACAGACAGACAGACAGACAGACAGACAGACAGACAGACAGACAGACAGACAGACAGACAGACAGACAGACAGACAGACAGACAGACAGACAGACAGACAGACAGACAGACAGACAGACAGACAGACAGACAGACAGACAGACAGACAGACAGACAGACAGACAGACAGACAGACAGACAGACAGACAGACAGACAGACAGACAGACAGACAGACAGACAGACAGACAGACAGACAGACAGACAGACAGACAGACAGACAGACAGACAGACAGACAGACAGACAGACAGACAGACAGACAGACAGACAGACAGACAGACAGACAGACAGACAGACAGACAGACAGACAGACAGACAGACAGACAGACAGACAGACAGACAGACAGACAGACAGACAGACAGACAGACAGACAGACAGACAGACAGACAGACAGACAGACAGACAGACAGACAGACAGACAGACAGACAGACAGACAGACAGACAGACAGACAGACAGACAGACAGACAGACAGACAGACAGACAGACAATTCCTTTTGAGGAATTGGAAAGAAAATTGAAAGAGGTTCCTTTTTCTAGAATGGGTTTTCCGACAGTCAACTTTTGTCCTGTTCGGTCCCTGATGGACTAGTGGCTAGGATCCAGCACTCTCACTGCTGTGGCCCGGGTTCGATTCCCGGTCAGGGATATTATAATAGACGGAAAGACAGAAAATTCTTATTGGAGAAAGCATTGAAAGAGGTTCCTTTTCTAGATTGGGTTTGACGACAGTCAACTTTTTTCTAGTAAAGTCCTTGGTGGTCTAGTGGCTAGGATCCAGCACTTTCACTGCTGTGGCCCGGGTTCGATTCCAGGGAAACTGTTACACGCAGATAGAAAATTCCTTTTGAGGAATTGGAAAGAAAATTGAAAGAGGTTCCTTTTTCTAGAATGGGTTTGACGACAGTCAACTTTTTTCTAGTAAAGTCCTTGGTGGTCTAGTGGCTAGGATCCAGCACTCTCACTGCTGTGGCCCGGGTTCGATTCCCGGTCAGGGATATTATAATAGACGGAAAGACAGAAAATTCTTATTGGAGAAAGCATTGAAAGAGGTTCCTTTTCTAGATTGGGTTTGACGACAGTCAACTTTTTTCTAGTAAAGTCCTTGGTGGTCTAGTGGCTAGGATCCAGCACTTTCACTGCTGTGGCCCGGGTTCGATTCCAGGGAAACTGTTACACGCAGATAGAAAATTCCTTTTGAGGAATTGGAAAGAAAATTGAAAGAGGTTCCTTTTTCTAGAATGGGTTTGACGACAGTCAACTTTTTTCTAGTAAAGTCCTTGGTGGTCTAGTGGCTAGGATCCAGCACTCTCACTGCTGTGGCCCGGGTTCGATTCCAGGGCAACTGTTACACGCAGATAGAAAATTCCTTTTGAGGAATTGGAAAGAAAATTGAAAGAGGTTCCTTTTTCTAGAATGGGTTTGACGACAGTCAACTTTTTTCTAGTAAAGTCCTTGGTGGTCTAGTGGCTAGGATCCAGCACTCTCACTGCTGTGGCCCGGGTTCGATTCCAGGTCAGGGAAACTGTTACACGCAGATAGAAAATTCCTTTTGAGGAATTGGAAAGAAAATTGAAAGAGGTTCCTTTTTCTAGAATGGGTTTGACGACAGTCAACTTTTTTCTATTAAAGTCCTTGGTGGTCTAGTGGCTAGGATCCAGCACTTTCACTGCTGTGGCCCGGGTTCGATTCCAGGTCAGGGAAACTGTTACACGCAGATAGAAAATTCCTTTTGAGGAATTGGAAAGAAAATTGAAAGAGGTTCCTTTTTCTAGAATGGGTTTGACGACAGTCAACTTTTTTCTATTAAAGTCCTTGGTGGTCTAGTGGCTAGGATCCAGCACTTTCACTGCTGTGGCCTGGGTTCGATTCCCAGTCAGGGAAACTATGACAGACAGACAGACAGACAGACAGACAGACAGACAGACAGACAGACAGACAGACAGACAGACAGACAGACAGACAGACAGACAGACAGACAGACAGACAGACAGACAGACAGACAGACAGACAGACAGACAGACAGACAGACAGACAGACAGACAGACAGACAGACAGACAGACAGACAGACAGACAGACAGACAGACAGACAGACAGACAGACAGACAGACAGACAGACAGACAGACAGACAGACAGACAGACAGACAGACAGACAGACAGACAGACAGACAGACAGACAGACAGACAGACAGACAGACAGACAGACAGACAGACAGACAGACAGACAGACAGACAGACAGACAGACAGACAGACAGACAGACAGACAGACAGACAGACAGACAGACAGACAGACAGACAGACAGACAGACAGACAGACAGACAGACAGACAGACAGACAGACAGACAGACAGACAGACAGACAGACAGACAGACAGACAGACAGACAGACAGACAGACAGACAGACAGACAGACAGACAGACAGACAGACAGACAGACAGACAGACAGACAGACAGACAGACAGACAGACAGACAGACAGACAGACAGACAGACAGACAGACAGACAGACAGACAGACAGACAGACAGACAGACAGACAGACAGACAGACAGACAGACAGACAGACAGACAGACAGACAGACAGACAGACAGACAGACAGACAGACAGACAGACAGACAGACAGACAGACAGACAGACAGACAGACAGACAGACAGACAGACAGACAGACAGACAGACAGACAGACAGACAGACAGACAGACAGACAGACAGACAGACAGACAGACAGACAGACAGACAGACAGACAGACAGACAGACAGACAGACAGACAGACAGACAGACAGACAGACAGACAGACAGACAGACAGACAGACAGACAGACAGACAGACAGACAGACAGACAGACAGACAGACAGACAGACAGACAGACAGACAGACAGACAGACAGACAGACAGACAGACAGACAGACAGACAGACAGACAGACAGACAGACAGACAGACAGACAGACAGACAGACAGACAGACAGACAGACAGACAGACAGACAGACAGACAGACAGACAGACAGACAGACAGACAGACAGACAGACAGACAGACAGACAGACAGACAGACAGACAGACAGACAGACAGACAGACAGACAGACAGACAGACAGACAGACAGACAGACAGACAGACAGACAGACAGACAGACAGACAGACAGACAGACAGACAGACAGACAGACAGACAGACAGACAGACAGACAGACAGACAGACAGACAGACAGACAGACAGACAGACAGACAGACAGACAGACAGACAGACAGACAGACAGACAGACAGACAGACAGACAGACAGACAGACAGACAGACAGACAGACAGACAGACAGACAGACAGACAGACAGACAGACAGACAGACAGACAGACAGACAGACAGACAGACAGACAGACAGACAGACAGACAGACAGACAGACAGACAGACAGACAGACAGACAGACAGACAGACAGACAGACAGACAGACAGACAGACAGACAGACAGACAGACAGACAGACAGACAGACAGACAGACAGACAGACAGACAGACAGACAGACAGACAGACAGACAGACAGACAGACAGACAGACAGACAGACAGACAGACAGACAGACAGACAGACAGACAGACAGACAGACAGACAGACAGACAGACAGACAGACAGACAGACAGACAGACAGACAGACAGACAGACAGACAGACAGACAGACAGACAGACAGACAGACAGACAGACAGACAGACAGACAGACAGACAGACAGACAGACAGACAGACAATTCCTTTTGAGGAATTGGAAAGAAAATTGAAAGAGGTTCCTTTTTCTAGAATGGGTTTTCCGACAGTCAACTTTTGTCCTGTTCGGTCCCTGATGGACTAGTGGCTAGGATCCAGCACTCTCACTGCTGTGGCCCGGGTTCGATTCCCGGTCAGGGATATTATAATAGACGGAAAGACAGAAAATTCTTATTGGAGAAAGCATTGAAAGAGGTTCCTTTTCTAGATTGGGTTTGACGACAGTCAACTTTTTTCTAGTAAAGTCCTTGGTGGTCTAGTGGCTAGGATCCAGCACTTTCACTGCTGTGGCCCGGGTTCGATTCCAGGGAAACTGTTACACGCAGATAGAAAATTCCTTTTGAGGAATTGGAAAGAAAATTGAAAGAGGTTCCTTTTTCTAGAATGGGTTTGACGACAGTCAACTTTTTTCTAGTAAAGTCCTTGGTGGTCTAGTGGCTAGGATCCAGCACTCTCACTGCTGTGGCCCGGGTTCGATTCCAGGGCAACTGTTACACGCAGATAGAAAATTCCTTTTGAGGAATTGGAAAGAAAATTGAAAGAGGTTCCTTTTTCTAGAATGGGTTTGACGACAGTCAACTTTTTTCTAGTAAAGTCCTTGGTGGTCTAGTGGCTAGGATCCAGCACTCTCACTGCTGTGGCCCGGGTTCGATTCCAGGTCAGGGAAACTGTTACACGCAGATAGAAAATTCCTTTTGAGGAATTGGAAAGAAAATTGAAAGAGGTTCCTTTTTCTAGAATGGGTTTGACGACAGTCAACTTTTTTCTATTAAAGTCCTTGGTGGTCTAGTGGCTAGGATCCAGCACTTTCACTGCTGTGGCCCGGGTTCGATTCCAGGTCAGGGAAACTGTTACACGCAGATAGAAAATTCCTTTTGAGGAATTGGAAAGAAAATTGAAAGAGGTTCCTTTTTCTAGAATGGGTTTGACGACAGTCAACTTTTTTCTATTAAAGTCCTTGGTGGTCTAGTGGCTAGGATCCAGCACTTTCACTGCTGTGGCCCGGGTTCGATTCCAGGTCAGGGAAACTGTTACACGCAGATAGAAAATTCCTTTTGAGGAATTGGAAAGAAAATTGAAAGAGGTTCCTTTTTCTAGAATGGGTTTGACGACAGTCAACTTTTTTCTATTAAAGTCCTTGGTGGTCTAGTGGCTAGGATCCAGCACTTTCACTGCTGTGGCCTGGGTTCGATTCCCAGTCAGGGAAACTATGACAGACAGACAGACAGACAGACAGACAGACAGACAGACAGACAGACAGACAGACAGACAGACAGACAGACAGACAGACAGACAGACAGACAGACAGACAGACAGACAGACAGACAGACAGACAGACAGACAGACAGACAGACAGACAGACAGACAGACAGACAGACAGACAGACAGACAGACAGACAGACAGACAGACAGACAGACAGACAGACAGACAGACAGACAGACAGACAGACAGACAGACAGACAGACAGACAGACAGACAGACAGACAGACAGACAGACAGACAGACAGACAGACAGACAGACAGACAGACAGACAGACAGACAGACAGACAGACAGACAGACAGACAGACAGACAGACAGACAGACAGACAGACAGACAGACAGACAGACAGACAGACAGACAGACAGACAGACAGACAGACAGACAGACAGACAGACAGACAGACAGACAGACAGACAGACAGACAGACAGACAGACAGACAGACAGACAGACAGACAGACAGACAGACAGACAGACAGACAGACAGACAGACAGACAGACAGACAGACAGACAGACAGACAGACAGACAGACAGACAGACAGACAGACAGACAGACAGACAGACAGACAGACAGACAGACAGACAGACAGACAGACAGACAGACAGACAGACAGACAGACAGACAGACAGACAGACAGACAGACAGACAGACAGACAGACAGACAGACAGACAGACAGACAGACAGACAGACAGACAGACAGACAGACAGACAGACAGACAGACAGACAGACAGACAGACAGACAGACAGACAGACAGACAGACAGACAGACAGACAGACAGACAGACAGACAGACAGACAGACAGACAGACAGACAGACAGACAGACAGACAGACAGACAGACAGACAGACAGACAGACAGACAGACAGACAGACAGACAGACAGACAGACAGACAGACAGACAGACAGACAGACAGACAGACAGACAGACAGACAGACAGACAGACAGACAGACAGACAGACAGACAGACAGACAGACAGACAGACAGACAGACAGACAGACAGACAGACAGACAGACAGACAGACAGACAGACAGACAGACAGACAGACAGACAGACAGACAGACAGACAGACAGACAGACAGACAGACAGACAGACAGACAGACAGACAGACAGACAGACAGACAGACAGACAGACAGACAGACAGACAGACAGACAGACAGACAGACAGACAGACAGACAGACAGACAGACAGACAGACAGACAGACAGACAGACAGACAGACAATTCCTTTTGAGGAATTGGAAAGAAAATTGAAAGAGGTTCCTTTTCTAGAATGGATTTGACGACAGTCAACTTTTTTCTAGTAAAGTCCTTGGTGGTCTAGTGGCTAGTATCCAGCACTTTCACTGCTGTGGCCCGGGTTCGATTCCAGGTCAGGGAAACTGTTACACGCAGATAGAAAATTCCTCTTGAGGAATTGGAATGAACATTGACAGAGGTTCCTTTTTCTAGAATGGATTTTCCGACAGTCAACTTTTTTCCTGTACAGTCCCTGGTGGTCTAGTGGCTAGCATCCAGCACTCTCACTGCTGTGGCCCGGGTTCGATTCCCGGTCAGGTCTATTATTATAGACGGAAAGACAGAAAATTCTTATCAAAGAATTGGAAAAAGCATTGAAAGAGGTTCCTTTTTCCAGAATGGATTTGACGACAGTCAACTTTTTTCCTGTAAAGTCCCTGGTGGTCTAGTGGCTAGCATCCAGCACTCTCACTGCTGTGGCCCGGGTTCGATTCCCGTTCAGGTCTATTATTATAGACGGAAAGACAGAAAATTCTTATCAAAGAATTGGAAAAAGCATTGAAAGAGGTTCCTTTTTCCAGAATGGATTTGACGACAGTCAACTTTTTTCCTGTAAAGTCCCTGGTGGTCTAGTGGCTAGGATCCAGCACTTTCACTGCTGTGGCCCGGGTTCGATTCCCGTTCAGGTCTATTATTATAGACGGAAAGACAGAAAATTCTTATCAAAGAATTGGAAAAAGCATTGAAAGAGGTTCCTTTTTCCAGAATGGATTTGACGACAGTCAACTCTTTTCCAGTAAAGTCCCTGGTGGTCTAGTGGCTAGGATCCAGCACTTTCAATGCTGTGGCCCGGGTTCGATTTCCGATCAGGTCTTTTATTATAGACGGAAAGACAGAAAATTCTTATCAAAGAATTGGAAAAAGCATTGAAAGAGGTTCCTTTTTCCAGAATGGATTTGACGACAGTCAACTTTTTTCTAGTAAAGTCCCTGGTGGTCTAGTGGCTAGGATCCAGCACTCTCACTGTTGTGGCCCAGGTTCGATTCCCGGTCAGGGAAAATATGACAGACAGACAGACAGACAGACAGACAGACAGACAGACAGACAGACAGACAGACAGACAGACAGACAGACAGACAGACAGACAGACAGACAATTCTTATCAAAGAATTGGAAAAAGCATTGAAAGAGGTTCCTTTTTCCAGAATGGATTTGACGACAGTCAACTTTTTTCTAGTAAAGTCCTTGGTGGTCTAGTGGCTAGCATCCAGCACTCTCACTGCTGTGGCCCGGGTTCGATTCCCGGTCAGGTCTATTATTATAGACGGAAAGACAGACAATTCTTATCAAAGAATTGGAAAAAGCATTGAAAGAGGTTCCTTTTTCCAGAATGGATTTGACGACAGTCAACTTTTTTCTAGTAAAGTCCTTGGTGGTCTAGTGGCTAGCATCCAGCACTCTCACTGCTGTGGCCCGGGTTCGATTCCCGGTCAGGTCTATTATTATAGACGGAAAGACAGAAAATTCTTATCAAAGAATTGGAAAAAGCATTGAAAGAGGTTCCTTTTTCCAGAATGGATTTGACGACAGTCAACTTTTTTCTAGTAAAGTCCTTGGTGGTCTAGTGGCTAGCATCCAGCACTCTCACTGCTGTGGCCCGGGTTCGATTCCCGTTCAGGTCTATTATTATAGACGGAAAGACAGAAAATTCTTATCAAAGAATTGGAAAAAGCATTGAAAGAGGTTCCTTTTTCCAGAATGGATTTGACGACAGTCAACTTTTTTCCTGTAAAGTCCCTGGTGGTCTAGTGGCTAGCATCCAGCACTCTCACTGCTGTGGCCCGGGTTCGATTCCCGTTCAGGTCTATTATTATAGACGGAAAGACAGAAAATTCTTATCAAAGAATTGGAAAAAGCATTGAAAGAGGTTCCTTTTTCCAGAATGGATTTGACGACAGTCAACTTTTTTCCTGTAAAGTCCCTGGTGGTCTAGTGGCTAGGATCCAGCACTCTCACTGCTGTGGCCCGGGTTCGATTCCCGTTCAGGTCTATTATTATAGACGGAAAGACAGAAAATTCTTATCAAAGAATTGGAAAAAGCATTGAAAGAGGTTCCTTTTTCCAGAATGGATTTGACGACAGTCAACTCTTTTCCAGTAAAGTCCCTGGTGGTCTAGTGGCTAGGATCCAGCACTTTCAATGCTGTGGCCCGGGTTCGATTCCCGATCAGGTCTTTTATTATAGACGGAAAGACAGAAAATTCTTATCAAAGAATTGGAAAAAGCATTGAAAGAGGTTCCTTTTTCCAGAATGGATTTGACGACAGTCAACTTTTTTCTAGTAAAGTCCCTGGTGGTCTAGTGGCTAGGATCCAGCACTCTCACTGTTGTGGCCCAGGTTCGATTCCCGGTCAGGGAAAATATGACAGACAGACAGACAGACAGACAGACAGACAGACAGACGGACGGACGGACGGACGGACGGACGGACGGACGGACGGACGGACGGACGGACGGACGGACGGACGGACGGACGGACGGACGGACGGACGGACGGACGGACGGACGGACGGACGGACGGACGGACGGACGGACGGACGGACGGACGGACGGACGGACGGACGGACGGACGGACGGACGGACGGACGGACGGACGGACGGACGGACGGACGGACGGACGGACGGACGGACGGACGGACGGACGGACGGACGGACGGACGGACAGACAGACAGACAGACAGACAGACAGACAGACAGACAGACAGACAGACAGACAGACAGACAGACAGACAGACAGACAGACAGACAGACAATTCCTTTTGAGGAATTGGAAAGAAAATTGAAAGAGGTTCCTTTTCTAGAATGGATTTGACGACAGTCAACTTTTTTCTAGTAAAGTCCTTGGTGGTCTAGTGGCTAGTATCCAGCACTTTCACTGCTGTGGCCCGGGTTCGATTCCAGGTCAGGGAAACTGTTACACGCAGATAGAAAATTCCTCTTGAGGAATTGGAATGAACATTGACAGAGGTTCCTTTTTCTAGAATGGATTTTCCGACAGTCAACTTTTTTCCTGTACAGTCCCTGGTGGTCTAGTGGCTAGCATCCAGCACTCTCACTGCTGTGGCCCGGGTTCGATTCCCGGTCAGGTCTATTATTATAGACGGAAAGACAGAAAATTCTTATCAAAGAATTGGAAAAAGCATTGAAAGAGGTTCCTTTTTCCAGAATGGATTTGACGACAGTCAACTTTTTTCTAGTAAAGTCCCTGGTGGTCTAGTGGCTAGGATCCAGCACTCTCACTGTTGTGGCCCAGGTTCGATTCCCGGTCAGGGAAAATATGACAGACAGACAGACAGACAGACAGACAGACAGACAGACAGACAGACAGACAGACAGACAGACAGACAGACAGACAGACAGACAGACAGACAGACAGACAGACAGACAGACAGACAGACAGACAGACAGACAGACAGACAGACAGACAGACAGACAGACAGACAGACAGACAGACAGACAGACAGACAGACAGACAGACAGACAGACAATTCTTATCAAAGAATTGGAAAAAGCATTGAAAGAGGTTCCTTTTTCCAGAATGGATTTGACGACAGTCAACTTTTTTCTAGTAAAGTCCTTGGTGGTCTAGTGGCTAGCATCCAGCACTCTCACTGCTGTGGCCCGGGTTCGATTCCCGGTCAGGTCTATTATTATAGACGGAAAGACAGACAATTCTTATCAAAGAATTGGAAAAAGCATTGAAAGAGGTTCCTTTTTCCAGAATGGATTTGACGACAGTCAACTTTTTTCTAGTAAAGTCCTTGGTGGTCTAGTGGCTAGCATCCAGCACTCTCACTGCTGTGGCCCGGGTTCGATTCCCGGTCAGGTCTATTATTATAGACGGAAAGACAGACAATTCTTATCAAAGAATTGGAAAAAGCATTGAAAGAGGTTCCTTTTTCCAGAATGGATTTGACGACAGTCAACTTTTTTCTAGTAAAGTCCTTGGTGGTCTAGTGGCTAGCATCCAGCACTCTCACTGCTGTGGCCCGGGTTCGATTCCCGGTCAGGTCTATTATTATAGACGGAAAGACAGACAATTCTTATCAAAGAATTGGAAAAAGCATTGAAAGAGGTTCCTTTTTCCAGAATGGATTTGACGACAGTCAACTTTTTTCTAGTAAAGTCCTTGGTGGTCTAGTGGCTAGCATCCAGCACTCTCACTGCTGTGGCCCGGGTTCGATTCCCGGTCAGGTCTATTATTATAGACGGAAAGACAGACAATTCTTATCAAAGAATTGGAAAAAGCATTGAAAGAGGTTCCTTTTTCCAGAATGGATTTGACGACAGTCAACTTTTTTCTAGTAAAGTCCTTGGTGGTCTAGTGGCTAGCATCCAGCACTCTCACTGCTGTGGCCCGGGTTCGATTCCCGGTCAGGTCTATTATTATAGACGGAAAGACAGACAATTCTTATCAAAGAATTGGAAAAAGCATTGAAAGAGGTTCCTTTTTCCAGAATGGATTTGACGACAGTCAACTTTTTTCTAGTAAAGTCCTTGGTGGTCTAGTGGCTAGCATCCAGCACTCTCACTGCTGTGGCCCGGGTTCGATTCCCGGTCAGGTCTATTATTATAGACGGAAAGACAGACAATTCTTATCAAAGAATTGGAAAAAGCATTGAAAGAGGTTCCTTTTTCCAGAATGGATTTGACGACAGTCAACTTTTTTCTAGTAAAGTCCTTGGTGGTCTAGTGGCTAGCATCCAGCACTCTCACTGCTGTGGCCCGGGTTCGATTCCCGGTCAGGTCTATTATTATAGACGGAAAGACAGAAAATTCTTATCAAAGAATTGGAAAAAGCATTGAAAGAGGTTCCTTTTTCCAGAATGGATTTGACGACAGTCAACTTTTTTCTAGTAAAGTCCTTGGTGGTCTAGTGGCTAGCATCCAGCACTCTCACTGCTGTGGCCCGGGTTCGATTCCCGTTCAGGTCTATTATTATAGACGGAAAGACAGAAAATTCTTATCAAAGAATTGGAAAAAGCATTGAAAGAGGTTCCTTTTTCCAGAATGGATTTGACGACAGTCAACTTTTTTCCTGTAAAGTCCCTGGTGGTCTAGTGGCTAGCATCCAGCACTCTCACTGCTGTGGCCCGGGTTCGATTCCCGTTCAGGTCTATTATTATAGACGGAAAGACAGAAAATTCTTATCAAAGAATTGGAAAAAGCATTGAAAGAGGTTCCTTTTTCCAGAATGGATTTGACGACAGTCAACTTTTTTCCTGTAAAGTCCCTGGTGGTCTAGTGGCTAGGATCCAGCACTCTCACTGCTGTGGCCCGGGTTCGATTCCCGTTCAGGTCTATTATTATAGACGGAAAGACAGAAAATTCTTATCAAAGAATTGGAAAAAGCATTGAAAGAGGTTCCTTTTTCCAGAATGGATTTGACGACAGTCAACTCTTTTCCAGTAAAGTCCCTGGTGGTCTAGTGGCTAGGATCCAGCACTTTCAATGCTGTGGCCCGGGTTCGATTCCCGATCAGGTCTTTTATTATAGACGGAAAGACAGAAAATTCTTATCAAAGAATTGGAAAAAGCATTGAAAGAGGTTCCTTTTTCCAGAATGGATTTGACGACAGTCAACTTTTTTCTAGTAAAGTCCCTGGTGGTCTAGTGGCTAGGATCCAGCACTCTCACTGTTGTGGCCCAGGTTCGATTCCCGGTCAGGGAAAATATGACAGACAGACAGACAGACAGACAGACAGACAGACAGACAGACAGACAGACAGACAGACAGACAGACAGACAGACAGACAGACAGACAGACAGACAGACAGACAGACAGACAGACAGACAGACAGACAGACAGACAGACAGACAGACAGACAGACAGACAGACAGACAGACAGACAGACAGACAGACAGACAGACAGACAGACAGACAGACAGACAGACAGACAGACAGACAGACAGACAGACAGACAGACAGACAGACAGACAGACAGACAGACAGACAGACAGACAGACAGACAGACAGACAGACAGACAGACAGACAGACAGACAGACAGACAGACAGACAGACAGACAGACAGACAGACAGACAGACAGACAGACAGACAGACAGACAGACAGACAGACAGACAGACAGACAGACAGACAGACAGACAGACAGACAGACAGACAGACAGACAGACAGACAGACAGACAGACAGACAGACAGACAGACAGACAGACAGACAGACAGACAGACAGACAGACAGACAGACAGACAGACAGACAGACAGACAGACAGACAGACAGACAGACAGACAGACAGACAGACAGACAGACAGACAGACAGACAGACAGACAGACAGACAGACAGACAGACAGACAGACAGACAGACAGACAGACAGACAGACAGACAGACAGACAGACAGACAGACAGACAGACAGACAGACAGACAGACAGACAGACAGACAGACAGACAGACAGACAGACAGACAGACAGACAGACAGACAGACAGACAGACAGACAGACAGACAGACAGACAGACAGACAGACAGACAGACAGACAGACAGACAGACAGACAGACAGACAGACAGACAGACAGACAGACAGACAGACAGACAGACAGACAGACAGACAGACAGACAGACAGACAGACAGACAGACAGACAGACAGACAGACAGACAGACAGACAGACAGACAGACAGACAGACAGACAGACAGACAGACAGACAGACAGACAGACAGACAGACAGACAGACAGACAGACAGACAGACAGACAGACAGACAGACAGACAGACAGACAGACAGACAGACAGACAGACAGACAGACAGACAGACAGACAGACAGACAGACAGACAGACAGACAGACAGACAGACAGACAGACAGACAGACAGACAGACAGACAGACAGACAGACAGACAGACAGACAGACAGACAGACAGACAGACAGACAGACAGACAGACAGACAGACAGACAGACAGACAGACAGACAGACAGACAGACAGACAGACAGACAGACAGACAGACAGACAGACAGACAGACAGACAGACAGACAGACAGACAGACAGACAGACAGACAGACAGACAGACAGACAGACAGACAGACAGACAGACAGACAGACAGACAGACAGACAGACAGACAGACAGACAGACAGACAGACAGACAGACAGACAGACAGACAGACAGACAGACAGACAGACAGACAGACAGACAGACAGACAGACAGACAGACAGACAGACAGACAGACAGACAGACAGACAGACAGACAGACAGACAGACAGACAGACAGACAGACAGACAGACAGACAGACAGACAGACAGACAGACAGACAGACAGACAGACAGACAGACAGACAGACAGACAGACAGACAGACAGACAGACAGACAGACAGACAGACAGACAGACAGACAGACAGACAGACAGACAGACAGACAGACAGACAGACAGACAGACAGACAGACAGACAGACAGACAGACAGACAGACAGACAGACAGACAGACAGACAGACAGACAGACAGACAGACAGACAGACAGACAGACAGACAGACAGACAGACAGACAGACAGACAGACAGACAGACAGACAGACAGACAGACAGACAGACAGACAGACAGACAGACAGACAGACAGACAGACAGACAGACAGACAGACAGACAGACAGACAGACAGACAGACAGACAGACAGACAGACAGACAGACAGACAGACAGACAGACAGACAGACAGACAGACAGACAGACAGACAGACAGACAGACAGACAGACAGACAGACAGACAGACAGACAGACAGACAGACAGACAGACAGACAGACAGACAGACAGACAGACAGACAGACAGACAGACAGACAGACAGACAGACAGACAGACAGACAGACAGACAGACAGACAGACAGACAGACAGACAGACAGACAGACAGACAGACAGACAGACAGACAGACAGACAGACAGACAGACAGACAGACAGACAGACAGACAGACAGACAGACAGACAGACAGACAGACAGACAGACAGACAGACAGACAGACAGACAGACAGACAGACAGACAGACAGACAGACAGACAGACAGACAGACAGACAGACAGACAGACAGACAGACAGACAGACAGACAGACAGACAGACAGACAGACAGACAGACAGACAGACAGACAGACAGACAGACAGACAGACAGACAGACAGACAGACAGACAGACAGACAGACAGACAGACAGACAGACAGACAGACAGACAGACAGACAGACAGACAGACAGACAGACAGACAGACAGACAGACAGACAGACAGACAGACAGACAGACAGACAGACAGACAGACAGACAGACAGACAGACAGACAGACAGACAGACAGACAGACAGACAGACAGACAGACAGACAGACAGACAGACAGACAGACAGACAGACAGACAGACAGACAGACAGACAGACAGACAGACAGACAGACAGACAGACAGACAGACAGACAGACAGACAGACAGACAGACAGACAGACAGACAGACAGACAGACAGACAGACAGACAGACAGACAGACAGACAGACAGACAGACAGACAGACAGACAGACAGACAGACAGACAGACAGACAGACAGACAGACAGACAGACAGACAGACAGACAGACAGACAGACAGACAGACAGACAGACAGACAGACAGACAGACAGACAGACAGACAGACAGACAGACAGACAGACAGACAGACAGACAGACAGACAGACAGACAGACAGACAGACAGACAGACAGACAGACAGACAGACAGACAGACAGACAGACAGACAGACAGACAGACAGACAGACAGACAGACAGACAGACAGACAGACAGACAGACAGACAGACAGACAGACAGACAGACAGACAGACAGACAGACAGACAGACAGACAGACAGACAGACAGACAGACAGACAGACAGACAGACAGACAGACAGACAGACAGACAGACAGACAGACAGACAGACAGACAGACAGACAGACAGACAGACAGACAGACAGACAGACAGACAGACAGACAGACAGACAGACAGACAGACAGACAGACAGACAGACAGACAGACAGACAGACAGACAGACAGACAGACAGACAGACAGACAGACAGACAGACAGACAGACAGACAGACAGACAGACAGACAGACAGACAGACAGACAGACAGACAGACAGACAGACAGACAGACAGACAGACAGACAGACAGACAGACAGACAGACAGACAGACAGACAGACAGACAGACAGACAGACAGACAGACAGACAGACAGACAGACAGACAGACAGACAGACAGACAGACAGACAGACAGACAGACAGACAGACAGACAGACAGACAGACAGACAGACAGACAGACAGACAGACAGACAGACAGACAGACAGACAGACAGACAGACAGACAGACAGACAGACAGACAGACAGACAGACAGACAGACAGACAGACAGACAGACAGACAGACAGACAGACAGACAGACAGACAGACAGACAGACAGACAGACAGACAGACAGACAGACAGACAGACAGACAGACAGACAGACAGACAGACAGACAGACAGACAGACAGACAGACAGACAGACAGACAGACAGACAGACAGACAGACAGACAGACAGACAGACAGACAGACAGACAGACAGACAGACAGACAGACAGACAGACAGACAGACAGACAGACAGACAGACAGACAGACAGACAGACAGACAGACAGACAGACAGACAGACAGACAGACAGACAGACAGACAGACAGACAGACAGACAGACAGACAGACAGACAGACAGACAGACAGACAGACAGACAGACAGACAGACAGACAGACAGACAGACAGACAGACAGACAGACAGACAGACAGACAGACAGACAGACAGACAGACAGACAGACAGACAGACAGACAGACAGACAGACAGACAGACAGACAGACAGACAGACAGACAGACAGACAGACAGACAGACAGACAGACAGACAGACAGACAGACAGACAGACAGACAGACAGACAGACAGACAGACAGACAGACAGACAGACAGACAGACAGACAGACAGACAGACAGACAGACAGACAGACAGACAGACAGACAGACAGACAGACAGACAGACAGACAGACAGACAGACAGACAGACAGACAGACAGACAGACAGACAGACAGACAGACAGACAGACAGACAGACAGACAGACAGACAGACAGACAGACAGACAGACAGACAGACAGACAGACAGACAGACAGACAGACAGACAGACAGACAGACAGACAGACAGACAGACAGACAGACAGACAGACAGACAGACAGACAGACAGACAGACAGACAGACAGACAGACAGACAGACAGACAGACAGACAGACAGACAGACAGACAGACAGACAGACAGACAGACAGACAGACAGACAGACAGACAGACAGACAGACAGACAGACAGACAGACAGACAGACAGACAGACAGACAGACAGACAGACAGACAGACAGACAGACAGACAGACAGACAGACAGACAGACAGACAGACAGACAGACAGACAGACAGACAGACAGACAGACAGACAATTCCTTTTGAGGAATTGGAAAGAAAATTGAAAGAGGTTCCTTTTCTAGAATGGATTTGACGACAGTCAACTTTTTTCTAGTAAAGTCCTTGGTGGTCTAGTGGCTAGTATCCAGCACTTTCACTGCTGTGGCCCGGGTTCGATTCCAGGTCAGGGAAACTGTTACACGCAGATAGAAAATTCCTCTTGAGGAATTGGAATGAACATTGACAGAGGTTCCTTTTTCTAGAATGGATTTTCCGACAGTCAACTTTTTTCCTGTACAGTCCCTGGTGGTCTAGTGGCTAGCATCCAGCACTCTCACTGCTGTGGCCCGGGTTCGATTCCCGGTCAGGTCTATTATTATAGACGGAAAGACAGAAAATTCTTATCAAAGAATTGGAAAAAGCATTGAAAGAGGTTCCTTTTTCCAGAATGGATTTGACGACAGTCAACTTTTTTCCTGTAAAGTCCCTGGTGGTCTAGTGGCTAGCATCCAGCACTCTCACTGCTGTGGCCCGGGTTCGATTCCCGTTCAGGTCTATTATTATAGACGGAAAGACAGAAAATTCTTATCAAAGAATTGGAAAAAGCATTGAAAGAGGTTCCTTTTTCCAGAATGGATTTGACGACAGTCAACTTTTTTCCTGTAAAGTCCCTGGTGGTCTAGTGGCTAGGATCCAGCACTTTCACTGCTGTGGCCCGGGTTCGATTCCCGTTCAGGTCTATTATTATAGACGGAAAGACAGAAAATTCTTATCAAAGAATTGGAAAAAGCATTGAAAGAGGTTCCTTTTTCCAGAATGGATTTGACGACAGTCAACTCTTTTCCAGTAAAGTCCCTGGTGGTCTAGTGGCTAGGATCCAGCACTTTCAATGCTGTGGCCCGGGTTCGATTTCCGATCAGGTCTTTTATTATAGACGGAAAGACAGAAAATTCTTATCAAAGAATTGGAAAAAGCATTGAAAGAGGTTCCTTTTTCCAGAATGGATTTGACGACAGTCAACTTTTTTCTAGTAAAGTCCCTGGTGGTCTAGTGGCTAGGATCCAGCACTCTCACTGTTGTGGCCCAGGTTCGATTCCCGGTCAGGGAAAATATGACAGACAGACAGACAGACAGACAGACAGACAGACAGACAGACAGACAGACAGACAGACAGACAGACAGACAGACAGACAGACAGACAGACAGACAGACAGACAGACAGACAGACAGACAGACAGACAGACAGACAGACAGACAGACAGACAGACAGACAGACAGACAGACAGACAGACAGACAGACAGACAGACAGACAGACAGACAGACAGACAGACAGACAGACAGACAGACAGACAGACAGACAGACAGACAGACAGACAGACAGACAGACAGACAGACAGACAGACAGACAGACAGACAGACAGACAGACAGACAGACAGACAGACAGACAGACAGACAGACAGACAGACAGACAGACAGACAGACAGACAGACAGACAGACAGACAGACAGACAGACAGACAGACAGACAGACAGACAGACAGACAGACAGACAGACAGACAGACAGACAGACAGACAGACAGACAGACAGACAGACAGACAGACAGACAGACAGACAGACAGACAGACAGACAGACAGACAGACAGACAGACAGACAGACAGACAGACAGACAGACAGACAGACAGACAGACAGACAGACAGACAGACAGACAGACAGACAGACAGACAGACAGACAGACAGACAGACAGACAGACAGACAGACAGACAGACAGACAGACAGACAGACAGACAGACAGACAGACAGACAGACAGACAGACAGACAGACAGACAGACAGACAGACAGACAGACAGACAGACAGACAGACAGACAGACAGACAGACAGACAGACAGACAGACAGACAGACAGACAGACAGACAGACAGACAGACAGACAGACAGACAGACAGACAGACAGACAGACAGACAGACAGACAGACAGACAGACAGACAGACAGACAGACAGACAGACAGACAGACAGACAGACAGACAGACAGACAGACAGACAGACAGACAGACAGACAGACAGACAGACAGACAGACAGACAGACAGACAGACAGACAGACAGACAGACAGACAGACAGACAGACAGACAGACAGACAGACAGACAGACAGACAGACAGACAGACAGACAGACAGACAGACAGACAGACAGACAGACAGACAGACAGACAGACAGACAGACAGACAGACAGACAGACAGACAGACAGACAGACAGACAGACAGACAGACAGACAGACAGACAGACAGACAGACAGACAGACAGACAGACAGACAGACAGACAGACAGACAGACAGACAGACAGACAGACAGACAGACAGACAGACAGACAGACAGACAGACAGACAGACAGACAGACAGACAGACAGACAGACAGACAGACAGACAGACAGACAGACAGACAGACAGACAGACAGACAGACAGACAGACAGACAGACAGACAGACAGACAGACAGACAGACAGACAGACAGACAGACAGACAGACAGACAGACAGACAGACAGACAGACAGACAGACAGACAGACAGACAGACAGACAATTCCTTTTGAGGAATTGGAAAGAAAATTGAAAGAGGTTCCTTTTCTAGAATGGATTTGACGACAGTCAACTTTTTTCTAGTAAAGTCCTTGGTGGTCTAGTGGCTAGTATCCAGCACTTTCACTGCTGTGGCCCGGGTTCGATTCCAGGTCAGGGAAACTGTTACACGCAGATAGAAAATTCCTCTTGAGGAATTGGAATGAACATTGACAGAGGTTCCTTTTTCTAGAATGGATTTTCCGACAGTCAACTTTTTTCCTGTACAGTCCCTGGTGGTCTAGTGGCTAGCATCCAGCACTCTCACTGCTGTGGCCCGGGTTCGATTCCCGGTCAGGTCTATTATTATAGACGGAAAGACAGAAAATTCTTATCAAAGAATTGGAAAAAGCATTGAAAGAGGTTCCTTTTTCCAGAATGGATTTGACGACAGTCAACTTTTTTCCTGTAAAGTCCCTGGTGGTCTAGTGGCTAGCATCCAGCACTCTCACTGCTGTGGCCCGGGTTCGATTCCCGTTCAGGTCTATTATTATAGACGGAAAGACAGAAAATTCTTATCAAAGAATTGGAAAAAGCATTGAAAGAGGTTCCTTTTTCCAGAATGGATTTGACGACAGTCAACTTTTTTCCTGTAAAGTCCCTGGTGGTCTAGTGGCTAGGATCCAGCACTCTCACTGCTGTGGCCCGGGTTCGATTCCCGTTCAGGTCTATTATTATAGACGGAAAGACAGAAAATTCTTATCAAAGAATTGGAAAAAGCATTGAAAGAGGTTCCTTTTTCCAGAATGGATTTGACGACAGTCAACTCTTTTCCAGTAAAGTCCCTGGTGGTCTAGTGGCTAGGATCCAGCACTTTCAATGCTGTGGCCCGGGTTCGATTCCCGATCAGGTCTTTTATTATAGACGGAAAGACAGAAAATTCTTATCAAAGAATTGGAAAAAGCATTGAAAGAGGTTCCTTTTTCCAGAATGGATTTGACGACAGTCAACTTTTTTCTAGTAAAGTCCCTGGTGGTCTAGTGGCTAGGATCCAGCACTCTCACTGTTGTGGCCCAGGTTCGATTCCCGGTCAGGGAAAATATGACAGACAGACAGACAGACAGACAGACAGACAGACAGACAGACAGACAGACAGACAGACAGACAGACAGACAGACAGACAGACAGACAGACAGACAGACAGACAGACAGACAGACAGACAGACAGACAGACAGACAGACAGACAGACAGACAGACAGACAGACAGACAGACAGACAGACAGACAGACAGACAGACAGACAGACAGACAGACAGACAGACAGACAGACAGACAGACAGACAGACAGACAGACAGACAGACAGACAGACAGACAGACAGACAGACAGACAGACAGACAGACAGACAGACAGACAGACAGACAGACAGACAGACAGACAGACAGACAGACAGACAGACAGACAGACAGACAGACAGACAGACAGACAGACAGACAGACAGACAGACAGACAGACAGACAGACAGACAGACAGACAGACAGACAGACAGACAGACAGACAGACAGACAGACAGACAGACAGACAGACAGACAGACAGACAGACAGACAGACAGACAGACAGACAGACAGACAGACAGACAGACAGACAGACAGACAGACAGACAGACAGACAGACAGACAGACAGACAGACAGACAGACAGACAGACAGACAGACAGACAGACAGACAGACAGACAGACAGACAGACAGACAGACAGACAGACAGACAGACAGACAGACAGACAGACAGACAGACAGACAGACAGACAGACAGACAGACAGACAGACAGACAGACAGACAGACAGACAGACAGACAGACAGACAGACAGACAGACAGACAGACAGACAGACAGACAGACAGACAGACAGACAGACAGACAGACAGACAGACAGACAGACAGACAGACAGACAGACAGACAGACAGACAGACAGACAGACAGACAGACAGACAGACAGACAGACAGACAGACAGACAGACAGACAGACAGACAGACAGACAGACAGACAGACAGACAGACAGACAGACAGACAGACAGACAGACAGACAGACAGACAGACAGACAGACAGACAGACAGACAGACAGACAGACAGACAGACAGACAGACAGACAGACAGACAGACAGACAGACAGACAGACAGACAGACAGACAGACAGACAGACAGACAGACAGACAGACAGACAGACAGACAGACAGACAGACAGACAGACAGACAGACAGACAGACAGACAGACAGACAGACAGACAGACAGACAGACAGACAGACAGACAGACAGACAGACAGACAGACAGACAGACAGACAGACAGACAGACAGACAGACAGACAGACAGACAGACAGACAGACAGACAGACAGACAGACAGACAGACAGACAGACAGACAGACAGACAGACAGACAGACAGACAGACAGACAGACAGACAGACAGACAGACAGACAGACAGACAGACAGACAGACAGACAGACAGACAGACAGACAGACAGACAGACAGACAGACAGACAGACAGACAGACAGACAGACAGACAGACAGACAGACAGACAGACAGACAGACAGACAGACAGACAGACAGACAGACAGACAGACAGACAGACAGACAGACAGACAGACAGACAGACAGACAGACAGACAGACAGACAGACAGACAGACAGACAGACAGACAGACAGACAGACAGACAGACAGACAGACAGACAGACAGACAGACAGACAGACAGACAGACAGACAGACAGACAGACAGACAGACAGACAGACAGACAGACAGACAGACAGACAGACAGACAGACAGACAGACAGACAGACAGACAGACAGACAGACAGACAGACAGACAGACAGACAGACAGACAGACAGACAGACAGACAGACAGACAGACAGACAGACAGACAGACAGACAGACAGACAGACAGACAGACAGACAATTCCTTTTGAGGAATTGGAAAGAAAATTGAAAGAGGTTCCTTTTCTAGAATGGATTTGACGACAGTCAACTTTTTTCTAGTAAAGTCCTTGGTGGTCTAGTGGCTAGTATCCAGCACTTTCACTGCTGTGGCCCGGGTTCGATTCCAGGTCAGGGAAACTGTTACACGCAGATAGAAAATTCCTCTTGAGGAATTGGAATGAACATTGACAGAGGTTCCTTTTTCTAGAATGGATTTTCCGACAGTCAACTTTTTTCCTGTACAGTCCCTGGTGGTCTAGTGGCTAGCATCCAGCACTCTCACTGCTGTGGCCCGGGTTCGATTCCCGGTCAGGTCTATTATTATAGACGGAAAGACAGAAAATTCTTATCAAAGAATTGGAAAAAGCATTGAAAGAGGTTCCTTTTTCCAGAATGGATTTGACGACAGTCAACTTTTTTCCTGTAAAGTCCCTGGTGGTCTAGTGGCTAGCATCCAGCACTCTCACTGCTGTGGCCCGGGTTCGATTCCCGTTCAGGTCTATTATTATAGACGGAAAGACAGAAAATTCTTATCAAAGAATTGGAAAAAGCATTGAAAGAGGTTCCTTTTTCCAGAATGGATTTGACGACAGTCAACTTTTTTCCTGTAAAGTCCCTGGTGGTCTAGTGGCTAGGATCCAGCACTTTCACTGCTGTGGCCCGGGTTCGATTCCCGTTCAGGTCTATTATTATAGACGGAAAGACAGAAAATTCTTATCAAAGAATTGGAAAAAGCATTGAAAGAGGTTCCTTTTTCCAGAATGGATTTGACGACAGTCAACTCTTTTCCAGTAAAGTCCCTGGTGGTCTAGTGGCTAGGATCCAGCACTTTCAATGCTGTGGCCCGGGTTCGATTTCCGATCAGGTCTTTTATTATAGACGGAAAGACAGAAAATTCTTATCAAAGAATTGGAAAAAGCATTGAAAGAGGTTCCTTTTTCCAGAATGGATTTGACGACAGTCAACTTTTTTCTAGTAAAGTCCCTGGTGGTCTAGTGGCTAGGATCCAGCACTCTCACTGTTGTGGCCCAGGTTCGATTCCCGGTCAGGGAAAATATGACAGACAGACAGACAGACAGACAGACAGACAGACAGACAGACAGACAGACAGACAGACAGACAGACAGACAGACAGACAGACAGACAGACAGACAGACAGACAGACAGACAGACAGACAGACAGACAGACAGACAGACAGACAGACAGACAGACAGACAGACAGACAGACAGACAGACAGACAGACAGACAGACAGACAGACAGACAGACAGACAGACAGACAGACAGACAGACAGACAATTCTTATCAAAGAATTGGAAAAAGCATTGAAAGAGGTTCCTTTTTCCAGAATGGATTTGACGACAGTCAACTTTTTTCTAGTAAAGTCCTTGGTGGTCTAGTGGCTAGCATCCAGCACTCTCACTGCTGTGGCCCGGGTTCGATTCCCGGTCAGGTCTATTATTATAGACGGAAAGACAGAAAATTCTTATCAAAGAATTGGAAAAAGCATTGAAAGAGGTTCCTTTTTCCAGAATGGATTTGACGACAGTCAACTTTTTTCCTGTAAAGTCCCTGGTGGTCTAGTGGCTAGCATCCAGCACTCTCACTGCTGTGGCCCGGGTTCGATTCCCGTTCAGGTCTATTATTATAGACGGAAAGACAGAAAATTCTTATCAAAGAATTGGAAAAAGCATTGAAAGAGGTTCCTTTTTCCAGAATGGATTTGACGACAGTCAACTTTTTTCTAGTAAAGTCCCTGGTGGTCTAGTGGCTAGCATCCAGCACTCTCACTGCTGTGGCCCGGGTTCGATTCCCGGTCAGGTCTATTATTATAGACGGAAAGACAGAAAATTCTTATCAAAGAATTGGAAAAAGCATTGAAAGAGGTTCCTTTTTCCAGAATGGATTTGACGACAGTCAACTTTTTTCCTGTAAAGTCCCTGGTGGTCTAGTGGCTAGCATCCAGCACTCTCACTGCTGTGGCCCGGGTTCGATTCCCGTTCAGGTCTATTATTATAGACGGAAAGACAGAAAATTCTTATCAAAGAATTGGAAAAAGCATTGAAAGAGGTTCCTTTTTCCAGAATGGATTTGACGACAGTCAACTCTTTTCCAGTAAAGTCCCTGGTGGTCTAGTGGCTAGGATCCAGCACTTTCAATGCTGTGGCCCGGGTTCGATTTCCGATCAGGTCTTTTATTATAGACGGAAAGACAGAAAATTCTTATCAAAGAATTGGAAAAAGCATTGAAAGAGGTTCCTTTTTCCAGAATGGATTTGACGACAGTCAACTTTTTTCTAGTAAAGTCCCTGGTGGTCTAGTGGCTAGGATCCAGCACTCTCACTGTTGTGGCCCAGGTTCGATTCCCGGTCAGGGAAAATATGACAGACAGACAGACAGACAGACAGACAGACAGACAGACAGACAGACAGACAATTCTTATCAAAGAATTGGAAAAAGCATTGAAAGAGGTTCCTTTTTCCAGAATGGATTTGACGACAGTCAACTTTTTTCTAGTAAAGTCCTTGGTGGTCTAGTGGCTAGCATCCAGCACTCTCACTGCTGTGGCCCGGGTTCGATTCCCGGTCAGGTCTATTATTATAGACGGAAAGACAGAAAATTCTTATCAAAGAATTGGAAAAAGCATTGAAAGAGGTTCCTTTTTCCAGAATGGATTTGACGACAGTCAACTTTTTTCCTGTAAAGTCCCTGGTGGTCTAGTGGCTAGCATCCAGCACTCTCACTGCTGTGGCCCGGGTTCGATTCCCGTTCAGGTCTATTATTATAGACGGAAAGACAGAAAATTCTTATCAAAGAATTGGAAAAAGCATTGAAAGAGGTTCCTTTTTCCAGAATGGATTTGACGACAGTCAACTTTTTTCCTGTAAAGTCCCTGGTGGTCTAGTGGCTAGGATCCAGCACTCTCACTGCTGTGGCCCGGGTTCGATTCCCGTTCAGGTCTATTATTATAGACGGAAAGACAGAAAATTCTTATCAAAGAATTGGAAAAAGCATTGAAAGAGGTTCCTTTTTCCAGAATGGATTTGACGACAGTCAACTCTTTTCCAGTAAAGTCCCTGGTGGTCTAGTGGCTAGGATCCAGCACTTTCAATGCTGTGGCCCGGGTTCGATTCCCGATCAGGTCTTTTATTATAGACGGAAAGACAGAAAATTCTTATCAAAGAATTGGAAAAAGCATTGAAAGAGGTTCCTTTTTCCAGAATGGATTTGACGACAGTCAACTTTTTTCTAGTAAAGTCCCTGGTGGTCTAGTGGCTAGGATCCAGCACTCTCACTGTTGTGGCCCAGGTTCGATTCCCGGTCAGGGAAAATATGACAGACAGACAGACAGACAGACAGACAGACAGACAGACAGACAGACAGACAGACAGACAGACAGACAGACAGACAGACAGACAGACAGACAGACAGACAGACAGACAGACAGACAGACAGACAGACAGACAGACAGACAGACAGACAGACAGACAGACAGACAGACAGACAGACAGACAGACAGACAGACAGACAGACAGACAGACAGACAGACAGACAGACAGACAGACAGACAGACAGACAGACAGACAGACAGACAGACAGACAGACAGACAGACAGACAGACAGACAGACAGACAGACAGACAGACAGACAGACAGACAGACA
This sequence comes from Urocampus carinirostris, assembly GCF_059441175.1. Classification (NCBI taxonomy): domain Eukaryota; kingdom Metazoa; phylum Chordata; class Actinopteri; order Syngnathiformes; family Syngnathidae; genus Urocampus; species Urocampus carinirostris. Next base: position 70,606,141 of record NC_142350.1, on the reverse strand, counting down.
GACAGACAGACAGACAGACAGACAGACAGACAGACAGACAGACAGACAGACAGACAGACAGACAGACAGACAGACAGACAGACAGACAGACAGACAGACAGACAGACAGACAGACAGACAGACAGACAGACAGACAGACAGACAGACAGACAGACAGACAGACAGACAGACAGACAGACAGACAGACAGACAGACAGACAGACAGACAGACAGACAGACAGACAGACAGACAGACAGACAGACAGACAGACAGACAGACAGACAGACAGACAGACAGACAGACAGACAGACAGACAGACAGACAGACAGACAGACAGACAGACAGACAGACAGACAGACAGACAGACAGACAGACAGACAGACAGACAGACAGACAGACAGACAGACAGACAGACAGACAGACAGACAGACAGACAGACAGACAGACAGACAGACAGACAGACAGACAGACAGACAGACAGACAGACAGACAGACAGACAGACAGACAGACAGACAGACAGACAGACAGACAGACAGACAGACAGACAGACAGACAGACAGACAGACAGACAGACAGACAGACAGACAGACAGACAGACAGACAGACAGACAGACAGACAGACAGACAGACAGACAGACAGACAGACAGACAGACAGACAGACAGACAGACAGACAGACAGACAGACAGACAGACAGACAGACAGACAGACAGACAGACAGACAGACAGACAGACAGACAGACAGACAGACAGACAGACAGACAGACAGACAGACAGACAGACAGACAGACAGACAGACAGACAGACAGACAGACAGACAGACAGACAGACAGACAGACAGACAGACAGACAGACAGACAGACAGACAGACAGACAGACAGACAGACAGACAGACAGACAGACAGACAGACAGACAGACAGACAGACAGACAGACAGACAGACAGACAGACAGACAGACAGACAGACAGACAGACAGACAGACAGACAGACAGACAGACAGACAGACAGACAGACAGACAGACAGACAGACAGACAGACAGACAGACAGACAGACAGACAGACAGACAGACAGACAGACAGACAGACAGACAGACAGACAGACAGACAGACAGACAGACAGACAGACAGACAGACAGACAGACAGACAGACAGACAGACAGACAGACAGACAGACAGACAGACAGACAGACAGACAGACAGACAGACAGACAGACAGACAGACAGACAGACAGACAGACAGACAGACAGACAGACAGACAGACAGACAGACAGACAGACAGACAGACAGACAGACAGACAGACAGACAGACAGACAGACAGACAGACAGACAGACAGACAGACAGACAGACAGACAGACAGACAGACAGACAGACAGACAGACAGACAGACAGACAGACAGACAGACAGACAGACAGACAGACAGACAGACAGACAGACAGACAGACAGACAGACAGACAGACAGACAGACAGACAGACAGACAGACAGACAGACAGACAGACAGACAGACAGACAGACAGACAGACAGACAGACAGACAGACAGACAGACAGACAGACAGACAGACAGACAGACAGACAGACAGACAGACAGACAGACAGACAGACAGACAGACAGACAGACAGACAGACAGACAGACAGACAGACAGACAGACAGACAGACAGACAGACAGACAGACAGACAGACAGACAGACAGACAGACAGACAGACAGACAGACAGACAGACAGACAGACAGACAGACAGACAGACAGACAGACAGACAGACAGACAGACAGACAGACAGACAGACAGACAGACAGACAGACAGACAGACAGACAGACAGACAGACAGACAGACAGACAGACAGACAGACAGACAGACAGACAGACAGACAGACAGACAGACAGACAGACAGACAGACAGACAGACAGACAGACAGACAGACAGACAGACAGACAGACAGACAGACAGACAGACAGACAGACAGACAGACAGACAGACAGACAGACAGACAGACAGACAGACAGACAGACAGACAGACAGACAGACAGACAGACAGACAGACAGACAGACAGACAGACAGACAGACAGACAGACAGACAGACAGACAGACAGACAGACAGACAGACAGACAGACAGACAGACAGACAGACAGACAGACAGACAGACAGACAGACAGACAGACAGACAGACAGACAGACAGACAGACAGACAGACAGACAGACAGACAGACAGACAGACAGACAGACAGACAGACAGACAGACAGACAGACAGACAGACAGACAGACAGACAGACAGACAGACAGACAGACAGACAGACAGACAGACAGACAGACAGACAGACAGACAGACAGACAGACAGACAGACAGACAGACAGACAGACAGACAGACAGACAGACAGACAGACAGACAGACAGACAGACAGACAGACAGACAGACAGACAGACAGACAGACAGACAGACAGACAGACAGACAGACAGACAGACAGACAGACAGACAGACAGACAGACAGACAGACAGACAGACAGACAGACAGACAGACAGACAGACAGACAGACAGACAGACAGACAGACAGACAGACAGACAGACAGACAGACAGACAGACAGACAGACAGACAGACAGACAGACAGACAGACAGACAGACAGACAGACAGACAGACAGACAGACAGACAGACAGACAGACAGACAGACAGACAGACAGACAGACAGACAGACAGACAGACAGACAGACAGACAGACAGACAGACAGACAGACAGACAGACAGACAGACAGACAGACAGACAGACAGACAGACAGACAGACAGACAGACAGACAGACAGACAGACAGACAGACAGACAGACAGACAGACAGACAGACAGACAGACAGACAGACAGACAGACAGACAGACAGACAGACAGACAGACAGACAGACAGACAGACAGACAGACAGACAGACAGACAGACAGACAGACAGACAGACAGACAGACAGACAGACAGACAGACAGACAGACAGACAGACAGACAGACAGACAGACAGACAGACAGACAGACAGACAGACAGACAGACAGACAGACAGACAGACAGACAGACAGACAGACAGACAGACAGACAGACAGACAGACAGACAGACAGACAATTCCTTTTGAGGAATTGGAAAGAAAATTGAAAGAGGTTCCTTTTCTAGAATGGATTTGACGACAGTCAACTTTTTTCTAGTAAAGTCCTTGGTGGTCTAGTGGCTAGTATCCAGCACTTTCACTGCTGTGGCCCGGGTTCGATTCCAGGTCAGGGAAACTGTTACACGCAGATAGAAAATTCCTCTTGAGGAATTGGAATGAACATTGACAGAGGTTCCTTTTTCTAGAATGGATTTTCCGACAGTCAACTTTTTTCCTGTACAGTCCCTGGTGGTCTAGTGGCTAGCATCCAGCACTCTCACTGCTGTGGCCCGGGTTCGATTCCCGGTCAGGTCTATTATTATAGACGGAAAGACAGAAAATTCTTATCAAAGAATTGGAAAAAGCATTGAAAGAGGTTCCTTTTTCCAGAATGGATTTGACGACAGTCAACTTTTTTCCTGTAAAGTCCCTGGTGGTCTAGTGGCTAGCATCCAGCACTCTCACTGCTGTGGCCCGGGTTCGATTCCCGTTCAGGTCTATTATTATAGACGGAAAGACAGAAAATTCTTATCAAAGAATTGGAAAAAGCATTGAAAGAGGTTCCTTTTTCCAGAATGGATTTGACGACAGTCAACTTTTTTCCTGTAAAGTCCCTGGTGGTCTAGTGGCTAGGATCCAGCACTTTCACTGCTGTGGCCCGGGTTCGATTCCCGTTCAGGTCTATTATTATAGACGGAAAGACAGAAAATTCTTATCAAAGAATTGGAAAAAGCATTGAAAGAGGTTCCTTTTTCCAGAATGGATTTGACGACAGTCAACTCTTTTCCAGTAAAGTCCCTGGTGGTCTAGTGGCTAGGATCCAGCACTTTCAATGCTGTGGCCCGGGTTCGATTTCCGATCAGGTCTTTTATTATAGACGGAAAGACAGAAAATTCTTATCAAAGAATTGGAAAAAGCATTGAAAGAGGTTCCTTTTTCCAGAATGGATTTGACGACAGTCAACTTTTTTCTAGTAAAGTCCCTGGTGGTCTAGTGGCTAGGATCCAGCACTCTCACTGTTGTGGCCCAGGTTCGATTCCCGGTCACAGACAGACAGACAGACAGACAGACAGACAGACAGACAGACAGACAGACAGACAGACAGACAGACAGACAGACAGACAGACAGACAGACAGACAGACAGACAGACAGACAGACAGACAGACAGACAGACAGACAGACAGACAGACAGACAGACAGACAGACAGACAGACAGACAGACAGACAGACAGACAGACAGACAGACAGACAGACAGACAGACAGACAGACAGACAGACAGACAGACAGACAGACAGACAGACAGACAGACAGACAGACAGACAGACAGACAGACAGACAGACAGACAGACAGACAGACAGACAGACAGACAGACAGACAGACAGACAGACAGACAGACAGACAGACAGACAGACAGACAGACAGACAGACAGACAGACAGACAGACAGACAGACAGACAGACAGACAGACAGACAGACAGACAGACAGACAGACAGACAGACAGACAGACAGACAGACAGACAGACAGACAGACAGACAGACAGACAGACAGACAGACAGACAGACAGACAGACAGACAGACAGACAGACAGACAGACAGACAGACAGACAGACAGACAGACAGACAGACAGACAGACAGACAGACAGACAGACAGACAGACAGACAGACAGACAGACAGACAGACAGACAGACAGACAGACAGACAGACAGACAGACAGACAGACAGACAGACAGACAGACAGACAGACAGACAGACAGACAGACAGACAGACAGACAGACAGACAGACAGACAGACAGACAGACAGACAGACAGACAGACAGACAGACAGACAGACAGACAGACAGACAGACAGACAGACAGACAGACAGACAGACAGACAGACAGACAGACAGACAGACAGACAGACAGACAGACAGACAGACAGACAGACAGACAGACAGACAGACAGACAGACAGACAGACAGACAGACAGACAGACAGACAGACAGACAGACAGACAGACAGACAGACAGACAGACAGACAGACAGACAGACAGACAGACAGACAGACAGACAGACAGACAGACAGACAGACAGACAGACAGACAGACAGACAGACAGACAGACAGACAGACAGACAGACAGACAGACAGACAGACAGACAGACAGACAGACAGACAGACAGACAGACAGACAGACAGACAGACAGACAGACAGACAGACAGACAGACAGACAGACAGACAGACAGACAGACAGACAGACAGACAGACAGACAGACAGACAGACAGACAGACAGACAGACAGACAGACAGACAGACAGACAGACAGACAGACAGACAGACAGACAGACAGACAGACAGACAGACAGACAGACAGACAGACAGACAGACAGACAGACAGACAGACAGACAGACAGACAGACAGACAGACAGACAGACAGACAGACAGACAGACAGACAGACAGACAGACAGACAGACAGACAGACAGACAATTCCTTTTGAGGAATTGGAAAGAAAATTGAAAGAGGTTCCTTTTCTAGAATGGATTTGACGACAGTCAACTTTTTTCTAGTAAAGTCCTTGGTGGTCTAGTGGCTAGTATCCAGCACTTTCACTGCTGTGGCCCGGGTTCGATTCCAGGTCAGGGAAACTGTTACACGCAGATAGAAAATTCCTCTTGAGGAATTGGAATGAACATTGACAGAGGTTCCTTTTTCTAGAATGGATTTTCCGACAGTCAACTTTTTTCCTGTACAGTCCCTGGTGGTCTAGTGGCTAGCATCCAGCACTCTCACTGCTGTGGCCCGGGTTCGATTCCCGGTCAGGTCTATTATTATAGACGGAAAGACAGAAAATTCTTATCAAAGAATTGGAAAAAGCATTGAAAGAGGTTCCTTTTTCCAGAATGGATTTGACGACAGTCAACTTTTTTCCTGTAAAGTCCCTGGTGGTCTAGTGGCTAGCATCCAGCACTCTCACTGCTGTGGCCCGGGTTCGATTCCCGTTCAGGTCTATTATTATAGACGGAAAGACAGAAAATTCTTATCAAAGAATTGGAAAAAGCATTGAAAGAGGTTCCTTTTTCCAGAATGGATTTGACGACAGTCAACTTTTTTCCTGTAAAGTCCCTGGTGGTCTAGTGGCTAGGATCCAGCACTTTCACTGCTGTGGCCCGGGTTCGATTCCCGTTCAGGTCTATTATTATAGACGGAAAGACAGAAAATTCTTATCAAAGAATTGGAAAAAGCATTGAAAGAGGTTCCTTTTTCCAGAATGGATTTGACGACAGTCAACTCTTTTCCAGTAAAGTCCCTGGTGGTCTAGTGGCTAGGATCCAGCACTTTCAATGCTGTGGCCCGGGTTCGATTTCCGATCAGGTCTTTTATTATAGACGGAAAGACAGAAAATTCTTATCAAAGAATTGGAAAAAGCATTGAAAGAGGTTCCTTTTTCCAGAATGGATTTGACGACAGTCAACTTTTTTCTAGTAAAGTCCCTGGTGGTCTAGTGGCTAGGATCCAGCACTCTCACTGTTGTGGCCCAGGTTCGATTCCCGGTCAGGGAAAATATGACAGACAGACAGACAGACAGACAGACAGACAGACAGACAGACAGACAGACAGACAGACAGACAGACAGACAGACAGACAGACAGACAGACAGACAGACAGACAGACAGACAGACAGACAGACAGACAGACAGACAGACAGACAGACAGACAGACAGACAGACAGACAGACAGACAGACAGACAGACAGACAGACAGACAGACAGACAGACAGACAGACAGACAGACAGACAGACAGACAGACAGACAGACAGACAGACAGACAGACAGACAGACAGACAGACAGACAGACAGACAGACAGACAGACAGACAATTCCTTGGTGGTCTAGTGGCTAGCATCCAGCACTTTCACTGCTGTGGCCCGGGTTCGATTCCAGGTCAGGGAAACTGTTACACGCAGATAGAAAATTCCTCTTGAGGAATTGGAATGAACATTGACAGAGGTTCCTTTTTCTAGAATGGATTTTCCGACAGTCAACTTTTTTCCTGTACAGTCCCTGGTGGTCTAGTGGCTAGCATCCAGCACTCTCACTGCTGTGGCCCGGGTTCGATTCCCGGTCAGGTCTATTATTATAGACGGAAAGACAGAAAATTCTTATCAAAGAATTGGAAAAAGCATTGAAAGAGGTTCCTTTTTCCAGAATGGATTTGACGACAGTCAACTTTTTTCCTGTAAAGTCCCTGGTGGTCTAGTGGCTAGCATCCAGCACTCTCACTGCTGTGGCCCGGGTTCGATTCCCGTTCAGGTCTATTATTATAGACGGAAAGACAGAAAATTCTTATCAAAGAATTGGAAAAAGCATTGAAAGAGGTTCCTTTTTCCAGAATGGATTTGACGACAGTCAACTCTTTTCCAGTAAAGTCCCTGGTGGTCTAGTGGCTAGGATCCAGCACTTTCAATGCTGTGGCCCGGGTTCGATTTCCGATCAGGTCTTTTATTATAGACGGAAAGACAGAAAATTCTTATCAAAGAATTGGAAAAAGCATTGAAAGAGGTTCCTTTTTCCAGAATGGATTTGACGACAGTCAACTTTTTTCTAGTAAAGTCCCTGGTGGTCTAGTGGCTAGGATCCAGCACTCTCACTGTTGTGGCCCGGGTTCGATTCCCGTTCAGGTCTATTATTATAGACGGAAAGACAGAAAATTCTTATCAAAGAATTGGAAAAAGCATTGAAAGAGGTTCCTTTTTCCAGAATGGATTTGACGACAGTCAACTCTTTTCCAGTAAAGTCCCTGGTGGTCTAGTGGCTAGGATCCAGCACTTTCAATGCTGTGGCCCGGGTTCGATTTCCGATCAGGTCTTTTATTATAGACGGAAAGACAGAAAATTCTTATCAAAGAATTGGAAAAAGCATTGAAAGAGGTTCCTTTTTCCAGAATGGATTTGACGACAGTCAACTTTTTTCTAGTAAAGTCCCTGGTGGTCTAGTGGCTAGGATCCAGCACTCTCACTGTTGTGGCCCAGGTTCGATTCCCGGTCAGGGAAAATATGACAGACAGACAGACAGACAGACAGACAGACAGACAGACAGACAGACAGACAGACAGACAGACAGACAGACAGACAGACAGACAGACAGACAGACAGACAGACAGACAGACAGACAGACAGACAGACAGACAGACAGACAGACAGACAGACAGACAGACAGACAGACAGACAGACAGACAGACAGACAGACAGACAGACAGACAGACAGACAGACAGACAGACAGACAGACAGACAGACAGACAGACAGACAGACAGACAGACAGACAGACAGACAGACAGACAGACAGACAGACAGACAGACAGACAGACAATTCCTTTTGAGGAATTGGAAAGAAAATTGAAAGAGGTTCCTTTTCTAGAATGGATTTGACGACAGTCAACTTTTTTCTAGTAAAGTCCTTGGTGGTCTAGTGGCTAGTATCCAGCACTTTCACTGCTGTGGCCCGGGTTCGATTCCAGGTCAGGGAAACTGTTACACGCAGATAGAAAATTCCTCTTGAGGAATTGGAATGAACATTGACAGAGGTTCCTTTTTCTAGAATGGATTTTCCGACAGTCAACTTTTTTCCTGTACAGTCCCTGGTGGTCTAGTGGCTAGCATCCAGCACTCTCACTGCTGTGGCCCGGGTTCGATTCCCGGTCAGGTCTATTATTATAGACGGAAAGACAGAAAATTCTTATCAAAGAATTGGAAAAAGCATTGAAAGAGGTTCCTTTTTCCAGAATGGATTTGACGACAGTCAACTTTTTTCCTGTACAGTCCCTGGTGGTCTAGTGGCTAGCATCCAGCACTCTCACTGCTGTGGCCCGGGTTCGATTCCCGGTCAGGTCTATTATTATAGACGGAAAGACAGAAAATTCTTATCAAAGAATTGGAAAAAGCATTGAAAGAGGTTCCTTTTTCCAGAATGGATTTGACGACAGTCAACTTTTTTCCTGTAAAGTCCCTGGTGGTCTAGTGGCTAGCATCCAGCACTCTCACTGCTGTGGCCCGGGTTCGATTCCCGTTCAGGTCTATTATTATAGACGGAAAGACAGAAAATTCTTATCAAAGAATTGGAAAAAGCATTGAAAGAGGTTCCTTTTTCCAGAATGGATTTGACGACAGTCAACTTTTTTCCTGTAAAGTCCCTGGTGGTCTAGTGGCTAGGATCCAGCACTCTCACTGCTGTGGCCCGGGTTCGATTCCCGTTCAGGTCTATTATTATAGACGGAAAGACAGAAAATTCTTATCAAAGAATTGGAAAAAGCATTGAAAGAGGTTCCTTTTTCCAGAATGGATTTGACGACAGTCAACTCTTTTCCAGTAAAGTCCCTGGTGGTCTAGTGGCTAGGATCCAGCACTTTCAATGCTGTGGCCCGGGTTCGATTTCCGATCAGGTCTTTTATTATAGACGGAAAGACAGAAAATTCTTATCAAAGAATTGGAAAAAGCATTGAAAGAGGTTCCTTTTTCCAGAATGGATTTGACGACAGTCAACTTTTTTCTAGTAAAGTCCCTGGTGGTCTAGTGGCTAGGATCCAGCACTCTCACTGTTGTGGCCCAGGTTCGATTCCCGGTCAGGGAAAATATGACAGACAGACAGACAGACAGACAGACAGACAGACAGACAGACAGACAGACAGACAGACAGACAGACAGACAGACAGACAGACAGACAGACAGACAGACAGACAGACAGACAGACAGACAGACAGACAGACAGACAGACAGACAGACAGACAGACAGACAGACAGACAGACAGACAGACAGACAGACAGACAGACAGACAGACAGACAGACAGACAGACAGACAGACAGACAGACAGACAGACAGACAGACAGACAGACAGACAGACAGACAGACAGACAGACAGACAGACAGACAGACAGACAGACAGACAGACAGACAGACAGACAGACAGACAGACAGACAGACAGACAGACAGACAGACAGACAGACAGACAGACAGACAGACAGACAGACAGACAGACAGACAGACAGACAGACAGACAGACAGACAGACAGACAGACAGACAGACAGACAGACAGACAGACAGACAGACAGACAGACAGACAGACAGACAGACAGACAGACAGACAGACAGACAGACAGACAGACAGACAGACAGACAGACAGACAGACAGACAGACAGACAGACAGACAGACAGACAGACAGACAGACAGACAGACAGACAGACAGACAGACAGACAGACAGACAGACAGACAGACAGACAGACAGACAGACAGACAGACAGACAGACAGACAGACAGACAGACAGACAGACAGACAGACAGACAGACAGACAGACAGACAGACAGACAGACAGACAGACAGACAGACAGACAGACAGACAGACAGACAGACAGACAGACAGACAGACAGACAGACAGACAGACAGACAGACAGACAGACAGACAGACAGACAGACAGACAGACAGACAGACAGACAGACAGACAGACAGACAGACAGACAGACAGACAGACAGACAGACAGACAGACAGACAGACAGACAGACAGACAGACAGACAGACAGACAGACAGACAGACAGACAGACAGACAGACAGACAGACAGACAGACAGACAGACAGACAGACAGACAGACAGACAGACAGACAGACAGACAGACAGACAGACAGACAGACAGACAGACAGACAGACAGACAGACAGACAGACAGACAGACAGACAGACAGACAGACAGACAGACAGACAGACAGACAGACAGACAGACAGACAGACAGACAGACAGACAGACAGACAGACAGACAGACAGACAGACAGACAGACAGACAGACAGACAGACAGACAGACAGACAGACAGACAGACAGACAGACAGACAGACAGACAGACAGACAGACAGACAGACAGACAGACAGACAGACAGACAGACAGACAGACAGACAGACAGACAGACAGACAGACAGACAGACAGACAGACAGACAGACAGACAGACAGACAGACAGACAGACAGACAGACAGACAGACAGACAGACAGACAGACAGACAGACAGACAGACAGACAGACAGACAGACAGACAGACAGACAGACAGACAGACAGACAGACAGACAGACAGACAGACAGACAGACAGACAGACAGACAGACAGACAGACAGACAGACAGACAGACAGACAGACAGACAGACAGACAATTCCTTTTGAGGAATTGGAAAGAAAATTGAAAGAGGTTCCTTTTCTAGAATGGATTTTCCGACAGTCAACTTTTTTCTAGTAAAGTCCTTGGTGGTCTAGTGGCTAGTATCCAGCACTTTCACTGCTGTGGCCCGGGTTCGATTCCAGGTCAGGGAAACTGTTACACGCAGATAGAAAATTCCTCTTGAGGAATTGGAATGAACATTGACAGAGGTTCCTTTTTCTAGAATGGATTTTCCGACAGTCAACTTTTTTCCTGTACAGTCCCTGGTGGTCTAGTGGCTAGCATCCAGCACTCTCACTGCTGTGGCCCGGGTTCGATTCCCGGTCAGGTCTATTATTATAGACGGAAAGACAGAAAATTCTTATCAAAGAATTGGAAAAAGCATTGAAAGAGGTTCCTTTTTCCAGAATGGATTTGACGACAGTCAACTTTTTTCCTGTAAAGTCCCTGGTGGTCTAGTGGCTAGCATCCAGCACTCTCACTGCTGTGGCCCGGGTTCGATTCCCGTTCAGGTCTATTATTATAGACGGAAAGACAGAAAATTCTTATCAAAGAATTGGAAAAAGCATTGAAAGAGGTTCCTTTTTCCAGAATGGATTTGACGACAGTCAACTTTTTTCCTGTAAAGTCCCTGGTGGTCTAGTGGCTAGGATCCAGCACTTTCACTGCTGTGGCCCGGGTTCGATTCCCGTTCAGGTCTATTATTATAGACGGAAAGACAGAAAATTCTTATCAAAGAATTGGAAAAAGCATTGAAAGAGGTTCCTTTTTCCAGAATGGATTTGACGACAGTCAACTCTTTTCCAGTAAAGTCCCTGGTGGTCTAGTGGCTAGGATCCAGCACTTTCAATGCTGTGGCCCGGGTTCGATTTCCGATCAGGTCTTTTATTATAGACGGAAAGACAGAAAATTCTTATCAAAGAATTGGAAAAAGCATTGAAAGAGGTTCCTTTTTCCAGAATGGATTTGACGACAGTCAACTTTTTTCTAGTAAAGTCCCTGGTGGTCTAGTGGCTAGGATCCAGCACTCTCACTGTTGTGGCCCAGGTTCGATTCCCGGTCAGGGAAAATATGACAGACAGACAGACAGACAGACAGACAGACAGACAGACAGACAGACAGACAGACAGACAGACAGACAGACAGACAGACAGACAGACAGACAGACAGACAGACAGACAGACAGACAGACAGACAGACAGACAATTCCTTTTGAGGAATTGGAAAGAAAATTGAAAGAGGTTCCTTTTCTAGAATGGATTTGACGACAGTCAACTTTTTTCTAGTAAAGTCCTTGGTGGTCTAGTGGCTAGTATCCAGCACTTTCACTGCTGTGGCCCGGGTTCGATTCCAGGTCAGGGAAACTGTTACACGCAGATAGAAAATCTTGAGGAATTGGAATGAACATTGACAGAGGTTCCTTTTTCTAGAATGGATTTTCCGACAGTCAACTTTTTTCCTGTACAGTCCCTGGTGGTCTAGTGGCTAGCATCCAGCACTCTCACTGCTGTGGCCCGGGTTCGATTCCCGGTCAGGTCTATTATTATAGACGGAAAGACAGAAAATTCTTATCAAAGAATTGGAAAAAGCATTGAAAGAGGTTCCTTTTTCCAGAATGGATTTGACGACAGTCAACTTTTTTCCTGTAAAGTCCCTGGTGGTCTAGTGGCTAGCATCCAGCACTCTCACTGCTGTGGCCCGGGTTCGATTCCCGTTCAGGTCTATTATTATAGACGGAAAGACAGAAAATTCTTATCAAAGAATTGGAAAAAGCATTGAAAGAGGTTCCTTTTTCCAGAATGGATTTGACGACAGTCAACTTTTTTCCTGTAAAGTCCCTGGTGGTCTAGTGGCTAGGATCCAGCACTTTCACTGCTGTGGCCCGGGTTCGATTCCCGTTCAGGTCTATTATTATAGACGGAAAGACAGAAAATTCTTATCAAAGAATTGGAAAAAGCATTGAAAGAGGTTCCTTTTTCCAGAATGGATTTGACGACAGTCAACTCTTTTCCAGTAAAGTCCCTGGTGGTCTAGTGGCTAGGATCCAGCACTTTCAATGCTGTGGCCCGGGTTCGATTTCCGATCAGGTCTTTTATTATAGACGGAAAGACAGAAAATTCTTATCAAAGAATTGGAAAAAGCATTGAAAGAGGTTCCTTTTTCCAGAATGGATTTGACGACAGTCAACTTTTTTCTAGTAAAGTCCCTGGTGGTCTAGTGGCTAGGATCCAGCACTCTCACTGTTGTGGCCCAGGTTCGATTCCCGGTCAGGGAAAATATGACAGACAGACAGACAGACAGACAGACAGACAGACAGACAGACAGACAGACAGACAGACAGACAGACAGACAGACAGACAGACAGACAGACAGACAGACAGACAGACAGACAGACAGACAGACAGACAGACAGACAGACAGACAGACAGACAGACAGACAGACAGACAGACAGACAGACAGACAGACAGACAGACAGACAGACAGACAGACAGACAGACAGACAGACAGACAGACAGACAGACAGACAGACAGACAGACAGACAGACAGACAGACAGACAGACAGACAGACAGACAGACAGACAGACAGACAGACAGACAGACAGACAGACAGACAGACAGACAGACAGACAGACAGACAGACAGACAGACAGACAGACAGACAGACAGACAGACAGACAGACAGACAGACAGACAGACAGACAGACAGACAGACAGACAGACAGACAGACAGACAGACAGACAGACAGACAGACAGACAGACAGACAGACAGACAGACAGACAGACAGACAGACAGACAGACAGACAGACAGACAGACAGACAGACAGACAGACAGACAGACAGACAGACAGACAGACAGACAGACAGACAGACAGACAGACAGACAGACAGACAGACAGACAGACAGACAGACAGACAGACAGACAGACAGACAGACAGACAGACAGACAGACAGACAGACAGACAGACAGACAGACAGACAGACAGACAGACAGACAGACAGACAGACAGACAGACAGACAGACAGACAGACAGACAGACAGACAGACAGACAGACAGACAGACAGACAGACAGACAGACAGACAGACAGACAGACAGACAGACAGACAGACAGACAGACAGACAGACAGACAGACAGACAGACAGACAGACAGACAGACAGACAGACAGACAGACAGACAGACAGACAGACAGACAGACAGACAGACAGACAGACAGACAGACAGACAGACAGACAGACAGACAGACAGACAGACAGACAGACAGACAGACAGACAGACAGACAGACAGACAGACAGACAGACAGACAGACAGACAGACAGACAGACAGACAGACAGACAGACAGACAGACAGACAGACAGACAGACAGACAGACAGACAGACAGACAGACAGACAGACAGACAGACAGACAGACAGACAGACAGACAGACAGACAGACAGACAGACAGACAGACAGACAGACAGACAGACAGACAGACAGACAGACAGACAGACAGACAGACAGACAGACAGACAGACAGACAGACAGACAGACAGACAGACAGACAGACAGACAGACAGACAGACAGACAGACAGACAGACAGACAGACAGACAGACAGACAGACAGACAGACAGACAGACAGACAGACAGACAGACAGACAGACAGACAGACAGACAGACAGACAGACAGACAGACAGACAGACAGACAGACAGACAGACAGACAGACAGACAGACAGACAGACAGACAGACAGACAGACAGACAGACAGACAGACAGACAGACAGACAGACAGACAGACAGACAGACAGACAGACAGACAGACAGACAGACAGACAGACAGACAGACAGACAGACAGACAGACAGACAGACAGACAGACAGACAGACAGACAGACAGACAGACAGACAGACAGACAGACAGACAGACAGACAGACAGACAGACAGACAGACAGACAGACAGACAGACAGACAGACAGACAGACAGACAGACAGACAGACAGACAGACAGACAGACAGACAGACAGACAGACAGACAGACAGACAGACAGACAGACAGACAGACAGACAGACAGACAGACAGACAGACAGACAGACAGACAGACAGACAGACAGACAGACAGACAGACAGACAGACAGACAGACAGACAGACAGACAGACAGACAATTCCTTTTGAGGAATTGGAAAGAAAATTGAAAGAGGTTCCTTTTCTAGAATGGATTTGACGACAGTCAACTTTTTTCTAGTAAAGTCCTTGGTGGTCTAGTGGCTAGTATCCAGCACTTTCACTGCTGTGGCCCGGGTTCGATTCCAGGTCAGGGAAACTGTTACACGCAGATAGAAAATTCCTCTTGAGGAATTGGAATGAACATTGACAGAGGTTCCTTTTTCTAGAATGGATTTTCCGACAGTCAACTTTTTTCCTGTACAGTCCCTGGTGGTCTAGTGGCTAGCATCCAGCACTCTCACTGCTGTGGCCCGGGTTCGATTCCCGGTCAGGTCTATTATTATAGACGGAAAGACAGAAAATTCTTATCAAAGAATTGGAAAAAGCATTGAAAGAGGTTCCTTTTTCCAGAATGGATTTGACGACAGTCAACTTTTTTCCTGTAAAGTCCCTGGTGGTCTAGTGGCTAGCATCCAGCACTCTCACTGCTGTGGCCCGGGTTCGATTCCCGTTCAGGTCTATTATTATAGACGGAAAGACAGAAAATTCTTATCAAAGAATTGGAAAAAGCATTGAAAGAGGTTCCTTTTTCCAGAATGGATTTGACGACAGTCAACTTTTTTCCTGTAAAGTCCCTGGTGGTCTAGTGGCTAGGATCCAGCACTTTCACTGCTGTGGCCCGGGTTCGATTCCCGTTCAGGTCTATTATTATAGACGGAAAGACAGAAAATTCTTATCAAAGAATTGGAAAAAGCATTGAAAGAGGTTCCTTTTTCCAGAATGGATTTGACGACAGTCAACTCTTTTCCAGTAAAGTCCCTGGTGGTCTAGTGGCTAGGATCCAGCACTTTCAATGCTGTGGCCCGGGTTCGATTTCCGATCAGGTCTTTTATTATAGACGGAAAGACAGAAAATTCTTATCAAAGAATTGGAAAAAGCATTGAAAGAGGTTCCTTTTTCCAGAATGGATTTGACGACAGTCAACTTTTTTCTAGTAAAGTCCCTGGTGGTCTAGTGGCTAGGATCCAGCACTCTCACTGTTGTGGCCCAGGTTCGATTACCGGTCAGGGAAAATATGACAGACAGACAGACAGACAGACAGACAGACAGACAGACAGACAGACAGACAGACAGACAGACAGACAGACAGACAGACAGACAGACAGACAGACAGACAGACAGACAGACAGACAGACAGACAGACAGACAGACAGACAGACAGACAGACAGACAGACAGACAGACAGACAGACAGACAGACAGACAGACAGACAGACAGACAGACAGACAGACAGACAGACAGACAGACAGACAGACAGACAGACAGACAGACAGACAGACAGACAGACAGACAGACAGACAGACAGACAGACAGACAGACAGACAGACAGACAGACAGACAGACAGACAGACAGACAGACAGACAGACAGACAGACAGACAGACAGACAGACAGACAGACAGACAGACAGACAGACAGACAGACAGACAGACAGACAGACAGACAGACAGACAGACAGACAGACAGACAGACAGACAGACAGACAGACAGACAGACAGACAGACAGACAGACAGACAGACAGACAGACAGACAGACAGACAGACAGACAGACAGACAGACAGACAGACAGACAGACAGACAGACAGACAGACAGACAGACAGACAGACAGACAGACAGACAGACAGACAGACAGACAGACAGACAGACAGACAGACAGACAGACAGACAGACAGACAGACAGACAGACAGACAGACAGACAGACAGACAGACAGACAGACAGACAGACAGACAGACAGACAGACAGACAGACAGACAGACAGACAGACAGACAGACAGACAGACAGACAGACAGACAGACAGACAGACAGACAGACAGACAGACAGACAGACAGACAGACAGACAGACAGACAGACAGACAGACAGACAGACAGACAGACAGACAGACAGACAGACAGACAGACAGACAGACAGACAGACAGACAGACAGACAGACAGACAGACAGACAGACAGACAGACAGACAGACAGACAGACAGACAGACAGACAGACAGACAGACAGACAGACAGACAGACAGACAGACAGACAGACAGACAGACAGACAGACAGACAGACAGACAGACAGACAGACAGACAGACAGACAGACAGACAGACAGACAGACAGACAGACAGACAGACAGACAGACAGACAGACAGACAGACAGACAGACAGACAGACAGACAGACAGACAGACAGACAGACAGACAGACAGACAGACAGACAGACAGACAGACAGACAGACAGACAGACAGACAGACAGACAGACAGACAGACAGACAGACAGACAGACAGACAGACAGACAGACAGACAGACAGACAGACAGACAGACAGACAGACAGACAGACAGACAGACAGACAGACAGACAGACAGACAGACAGACAGACAGACAGACAGACAGACAGACAGACAGACAGACAGACAGACAGACAGACAGACAGACAGACAGACAGACAGACAGACAGACAGACAGACAGACAGACAGACAGACAGACAGACAGACAATTCCTTTTGAGGAATTGGAAAGAAAATTGAAAGAGGTTCCTTTTCTAGAATGGATTTGACGACAGTCAACTTTTTTCTAGTAAAGTCCTTGGTGGTCTAGTGGCTAGTATCCAGCACTTTCACTGCTGTGGCCCGGGTTCGATTCCAGGTCAGGGAAACTGTTACACGCAGATAGAAAATTCCTCTTGAGGAATTGGAATGAACATTGACAGAGGTTCCTTTTTCTAGAATGGATTTTCCGACAGTCAACTTTTTTCCTGTACAGTCCCTGGTGGTCTAGTGGCTAGCATCCAGCACTCTCACTGCTGTGGCCCGGGTTCGATTCCCGGTCAGGTCTATTATTATAGACGGAAAGACAGAAAATTCTTATCAAAGAATTGGAAAAAGCATTGAAAGAGGTTCCTTTTTCCAGAATGGATTTGACGACAGTCAACTTTTTTCCTGTAAAGTCCCTGGTGGTCTAGTGGCTAGCATCCAGCACTCTCACTGCTGTGGCCCGGGTTCGATTCCCGTTCAGGTCTATTATTATAGACGGAAAGACAGAAAATTCTTATCAAAGAATTGGAAAAAGCATTGAAAGAGGTTCCTTTTTCCAGAATGGATTTGACGACAGTCAACTTTTTTCCTGTAAAGTCCCTGGTGGTCTAGTGGCTAGGATCCAGCACTTTCACTGCTGTGGCCCGGGTTCGATTCCCGTTCAGGTCTATTATTATAGACGGAAAGACAGAAAATTCTTATCAAAGAATTGGAAAAAGCATTGAAAGAGGTTCCTTTTTCCAGAATGGATTTGACGACAGTCAACTCTTTTCCAGTAAAGTCCCTGGTGGTCTAGTGGCTAGGATCCAGCACTTTCAATGCTGTGGCCCGGGTTCGATTTCCGATCAGGTCTTTTATTATAGACGGAAAGACAGAAAATTCTTATCAAAGAATTGGAAAAAGCATTGAAAGAGGTTCCTTTTTCCAGAATGGATTTGACGACAGTCAACTTTTTTCTAGTAAAGTCCCTGGTGGTCTAGTGGCTAGGATCCAGCACTCTCACTGTTGTGGCCCAGGTTCGATTACCGGTCAGGGAAAATATGACAGACAGACAGACAGACAGACAGACAGACAGACAGACAGACAGACAGACAGACAGACAGACAGACAGACAGACAGACAGACAGACAGACAGACAGACAGACAGACAGACAGACAGACAGACAGACAGACAGACAGACAGACAGACAGACAGACAGACAGACAGACAGACAGACAGACAGACAGACAGACAGACAGACAGACAGACAGACAGACAGACAGACAGACAGACAGACAGACAGACAGACAGACAGACAGACAGACAGACAGACAGACAGACAGACAGACAGACAGACAGACAGACAGACAGACAGACAGACAGACAGACAGACAGACAGACAGACAGACAGACAGACAGACAGACAGACAGACAGACAGACAGACAGACAGACAGACAGACAGACAGACAGACAGACAGACAGACAGACAGACAGACAGACAGACAGACAGACAGACAGACAGACAGACAGACAGACAGACAGACAGACAGACAGACAGACAGACAGACAGACAGACAGACAGACAGACAGACAGACAGACAGACAGACAGACAGACAGACAGACAGACAGACAGACAGACAGACAGACAGACAGACAGACAGACAGACAGACAGACAGACAGACAGACAGACAGACAGACAGACAGACAGACAGACAGACAGACAGACAGACAGACAGACAGACAGACAGACAGACAGACAGACAGACAGACAGACAGACAGACAGACAGACAGACAGACAGACAGACAGACAGACAGACAGACAGACAGACAGACAGACAGACAGACAGACAGACAGACAGACAGACAGACAGACAGACAGACAGACAGACAGACAGACAGACAGACAGACAGACAGACAGACAGACAGACAGACAGACAGACAGACAGACAGACAGACAGACAGACAGACAGACAGACAGACAGACAGACAGACAGACAGACAGACAGACAGACAGACAGACAGACAGACAGACAGACAGACAGACAGACAGACAGACAGACAGACAGACAGACAGACAGACAGACAGACAGACAGACAGACAGACAGACAGACAGACAGACAGACAGACAGACAGACAGACAGACAGACAGACAGACAGACAGACAGACAGACAGACAGACAGACAGACAGACAGACAGACAGACAGACAGACAGACAGACAGACAGACAGACAGACAGACAGACAGACAGACAGACAGACAGACAGACAGACAGACAGACAGACAGACAGACAGACAGACAGACAGACAGACAGACAGACAGACAGACAGACAGACAGACAGACAGACAGACAGACAGACAGACAGACAGACAG
The DNA here is from genome assembly GCF_059441175.1 of Urocampus carinirostris. NCBI lineage: Eukaryota > Metazoa > Chordata > Actinopteri > Syngnathiformes > Syngnathidae > Urocampus > Urocampus carinirostris. Next base: position 70,585,740 of record NC_142350.1, on the reverse strand, counting down.
ACAGACAGACAGACAGACAGACAGACAGACAGACAGACAGACAGACAGACAGACAGACAGACAGACAGACAGACAGACAGACAGACAGACAGACAGACAGACAGACAGACAGACAGACAGACAGACAGACAGACAGACAGACAGACAGACAGACAGACAGACAGACAGACAGACAGACAGACAGACAGACAGACAGACAGACAGACAGACAGACAGACAGACAGACAGACAGACAGACAGACAGACAGACAGACAGACAGACAGACAGACAGACAGACAGACAGACAGACAGACAGACAGACAGACAGACAGACAATTCCTTTTGAGGAATTGGAAAGAAAATTGAAAGAGGTTCCTTTTCTAGAATGGATTTGACGACAGTCAACTTTTTTCTAGTAAAGTCCTTGGTGGTCTAGTGGCTAGTATCCAGCACTTTCACTGCTGTGGCCCGGGTTCGATTCCAGGTCAGGGAAACTGTTACACGCAGATAGAAAATTCCTCTTGAGGAATTGGAATGAACATTGACAGAGGTTCCTTTTTCTAGAATGGATTTTCCGACAGTCAACTTTTTTCCTGTACAGTCCCTGGTGGTCTAGTGGCTAGCATCCAGCACTCTCACTGCTGTGGCCCGGGTTCGATTCCCGGTCAGGTCTATTATTATAGACGGAAAGACAGAAAATTCTTATCAAAGAATTGGAAAAAGCATTGAAAGAGGTTCCTTTTTCCAGAATGGATTTGACGACAGTCAACTTTTTTCCTGTAAAGTCCCTGGTGGTCTAGTGGCTAGCATCCAGCACTCTCACTGCTGTGGCCCGGGTTCGATTCCCGTTCAGGTCTATTATTATAGACGGAAAGACAGAAAATTCTTATCAAAGAATTGGAAAAAGCATTGAAAGAGGTTCCTTTTTCCAGAATGGATTTGACGACAGTCAACTTTTTTCCTGTAAAGTCCCTGGTGGTCTAGTGGCTAGGATCCAGCACTTTCACTGCTGTGGCCCGGGTTCGATTCCCGTTCAGGTCTATTATTATAGACGGAAAGACAGAAAATTCTTATCAAAGAATTGGAAAAAGCATTGAAAGAGGTTCCTTTTTCCAGAATGGATTTGACGACAGTCAACTCTTTTCCAGTAAAGTCCCTGGTGGTCTAGTGGCTAGGATCCAGCACTTTCAATGCTGTGGCCCGGGTTCGATTTCCGATCAGGTCTTTTATTATAGACGGAAAGACAGAAAATTCTTATCAAAGAATTGGAAAAAGCATTGAAAGAGGTTCCTTTTTCCAGAATGGATTTGACGACAGTCAACTTTTTTCTAGTAAAGTCCCTGGTGGTCTAGTGGCTAGGATCCAGCACTCTCACTGTTGTGGCCCAGGTTCGATTCCCGGTCAGGGAAAATATGACAGACAGACAGACAGACAGACAGACAGACAGACAGACAGACAGACAGACAGACAGACAGACAGACAGACAGACAGACAGACAGACAGACAGACAGACAGACAGACAGACAGACAGACAGACAGACAGACAGACAGACAGACAGACAGACAGACAGACAGACAGACAGACAGACAGACAGACAGACAGACAGACAGACAGACAGACAGACAGACAGACAGACAGACAGACAGACAGACAGACAGACAGACAGACAGACAGACAGACAGACAGACAGACAGACAGACAGACAGACAGACAGACAGACAGACAGACAGACAGACAGACAGACAGACAGACAGACAGACAGACAGACAGACAGACAGACAGACAGACAGACAGACAGACAGACAGACAGACAGACAGACAGACAGACAGACAGACAGACAGACAGACAGACAGACAGACAGACAGACAGACAGACAGACAGACAGACAGACAGACAGACAGACAGACAGACAGACAGACAGACAGACAGACAGACAGACAGACAGACAGACAGACAGACAGACAGACAGACAGACAGACAGACAGACAGACAGACAGACAGACAGACAGACAGACAGACAGACAGACAGACAGACAGACAGACAGACAGACAGACAGACAGACAGACAGACAGACAGACAGACAGACAGACAGACAGACAGACAGACAGACAGACAGACAGACAGACAGACAGACAGACAGACAGACAGACAGACAGACAGACAGACAGACAGACAGACAGACAGACAGACAGACAGACAGACAGACAGACAGACAGACAGACAGACAGACAGACAGACAGACAGACAGACAGACAGACAGACAGACAGACAGACAGACAGACAGACAGACAGACAGACAGACAGACAGACAGACAGACAGACAGACAGACAGACAGACAGACAGACAGACAGACAGACAGACAGACAGACAGACAGACAGACAGACAGACAGACAGACAGACAGACAGACAGACAGACAGACAGACAGACAGACAGACAGACAGACAGACAGACAGACAGACAGACAGACAGACAGACAGACAGACAGACAGACAGACAGACAGACAGACAGACAGACAGACAGACAGACAGACAGACAGACAGACAGACAGACAGACAGACAGACAGACAGACAGACAGACAGACAGACAGACAGACAGACAGACAGACAGACAGACAGACAGACAGACAGACAGACAGACAGACAGACAGACAGACAGACAGACAGACAGACAGACAGACAGACAGACAGACAGACAGACAGACAGACAGACAGACAGACAGACAGACAGACAGACAGACAGACAGACAGACAGACAGACAGACAGACAGACAGACAGACAGACAGACAGACAGACAGACAGACAGACAGACAGACAGACAGACAGACAGACAGACAGACAGACAGACAGACAGACAGACAGACAGACAGACAGACAGACAGACAGACAGACAGACAGACAGACAGACAGACAGACAGACAGACAGACAGACAGACAGACAGACAGACAGACAGACAGACAGACAGACAGACAGACAGACAGACAGACAGACAGACAGACAGACAGACAGACAGACAGACAGACAGACAGACAGACAGACAGACAGACAGACAGACAGACAGACAGACAGACAGACAGACAGACAGACAGACAGACAGACAGACAGACAGACAGACAGACAGACAGACAGACAGACAGACAGACAGACAGACAGACAGACAGACAGACAGACAGACAGACAGACAGACAGACAGACAGACAGACAGACAGACAGACAGACAGACAGACAGACAGACAGACAGACAGACAGACAGACAGACAGACAGACAGACAGACAGACAGACAGACAGACAGACAGACAGACAGACAGACAGACAGACAGACAGACAGACAGACAGACAGACAGACAGACAGACAGACAGACAGACAGACAGACAGACAGACAGACAGACAGACAGACAGACAGACAGACAGACAGACAGACAGACAGACAGACAGACAGACAGACAGACAGACAGACAGACAGACAGACAGACAGACAGACAGACAGACAGACAGACAGACAGACAGACAGACAGACAGACAGACAGACAGACAGACAGACAGACAGACAGACAGACAGACAGACAGACAGACAGACAGACAGACAGACAGACAGACAGACAGACAGACAGACAGACAGACAGACAGACAGACAGACAGACAGACAGACAGACAGACAGACAGACAGACAGACAGACAGACAGACAGACAGACAGACAGACAGACAGACAGACAGACAGACAGACAGACAGACAGACAGACAGACAGACAGACAGACAGACAGACAGACAGACAGACAGACAGACAGACAGACAGACAGACAGACAGACAGACAGACAGACAGACAGACAGACAGACAGACAGACAGACAGACAGACAGACAGACAGACAGACAGACCCTTTTGAGGAATTGGAAAGAAAATTGAAAGAGGTTCCTTTTCTAGAATGGATTTGACGACAGTCAACTTTTTTCTAGTAAAGTCCTTGGTGGTCTAGTGGCTAGGATCCAGCACTTCCACTGCTGTGGCCCGGGTTCGATTCCAGGTCAGGGAAACTGTTACACGCAGATAGAAAATTCCTCTTGAGGAATTGGAATGAACATTGACAGAGGTTCCTTTTTCTAGAATGGATTTTCCGACAGTCAACTTTTTTCCTGTACAGTCCCTGATGGTCTAGTGGCTAGCATCCAGCACTCTCACTGCTGTGGCCCGGGTTCGATTCCCGGTCAGGTCTATTATTATAGACGGAAAGACAGAAAATTCTTATCAAAGAATTGGAAAAAGCATTGAAAGAGGTTCCTTTTTCCAGAATGGATTTGACGACAGTCAACTTTTTTCCTGTAAAGTCCCTGGTGGTCTAGTGGCTAGGATCCAGCACTCTCACTGCTGTGGCCCGGGTTCGATTCCCGGTCAGGTCTATTATTATAGACGGAAAGACAGAAAATTCTTATCAAAGAATTGGAAAAAGCATTGAAAGAGGTTCCTTTTTCCAGAATGGATTTGACGACAGTCAACTTTTTTCTAGTAAAGTCCCTGGTGGTCTAGTGGCTAGGATCCAGCACTTTCAATGCTGTGGCCCGGGTTCGATTCCAGATCAGGTCTTTTATTATAGACGGAAAGACAGAAAATTCTTATCAAAGAATTGGAAAAAGCATTGAAAGAGGTTCCTTTTTCCAGAATGGATTTGACGACAGTCAACTTTTTTCTAGTAAAGTCCCTGGTGGTCTAGTGGCTAGGATCCAGCACTCTCACTGTTGTGGCCCGGGTTCGATTCCAGGTCAGGGAAACTGTTACACGCAGATAGAAAATTCCTCTTGAGGAATTGGAATGAACATTGACAGAGGTTCCTTTTTCTAGAATGGATTTTCCGACAGTCAACTTTTTTCCTGTACAGTCCCTGATGGTCTAGTGGCTAGCATCCAGCACTCTCACTGCTGTGGCCCGGGTTCGATTCCCGGTCAGGTCTATTATTATAGACGGAAAGACAGAAAATTCTTATCAAAGAATTGGAAAAAGCATTGAAAGAGGTTCCTTTTTCCAGAATGGATTTGACGACAGTCAACTTTTTTCTAGTAAAGTCCCTGGTGGTCTAGTGGCTAGGATCCAGCACTCTCACTGTTGTGGCCCAGGTTCGATTCCCGGTCAGGGAAAATATGACAGACAGACAGACAGACAGACAGACAGACAGACAGACAGACAGACAGACAGACAGACAGACAGACAGACAGACAGACAGACAGACAGACAGACAGACAGACAGACAGACAGACAGACAGACAGACAGACAGACAGACAGACAGACAGACAGACAGACAGACAGACAGACAGACAGACAGACAGACAGACAGACAGACAGACAGACAGACAGACAGACAGACAGACAGACAGACAGACAGACAGACAGACAGACAGACAGACAGACAGACAGACAGACAGACAGACAGACAGACAGACAGACAGACAGACAGACAGACAGACAGACAGACAGACAGACAGACAGACAGACAGACAGACAGACAGACAGACAGACAGACAGACAGACAGACAGACAGACAGACAGACAGACAGACAGACAGACAGACAGACAGACAGACAGACAGACAGACAGACAGACAGACAGACAGACAGACAGACAGACAGACAGACAGACAGACAGACAGACAGACAGACAGACAGACAGACAGACAGACAGACAGACAGACAGACAGACAGACAGACAGACAGACAGACAGACAGACAGACAGACAGACAGACAGACAGACAGACAGACAGACAGACAGACAGACAGACAGACAGACAGACAGACAGACAGACAGACAGACAGACAGACAGACAGACAGACAGACAGACAGACAGACAGACAGACAGACAGACAGACAGACAGACAGACAGACAGACAGACAGACAGACAGACAGACAGACAGACAGACAGACAGACAGACAGACAGACAGACAGACAGACAGACAGACAGACAGACAGACAGACAGACAGACAGACAGACAGACAGACAGACAGACAGACAGACAGACAGACAGACAGACAGACAGACAGACAGACAGACAGACAGACAGACAGACAGACAGACAGACAGACAGACAGACAGACAGACAGACAGACAGACAGACAGACAGACAGACAGACAGACAGACAGACAGACAGACAGACAGACAGACAGACAGACAGACAGACAGACAGACAGACAGACAGACAGACAGACAGACAGACAGACAGACAGACAGACAGACAGACAGACAGACAGACAGACAGACAGACAGACAGACAGACAGACAGACAGACAGACAGACAGACAGACAGACAGACAGACAGACAGACAGACAGACAGACAGACAGACAGACAGACAGACAGACAGACAGACAGACAGACAGACAGACAGACAGACAGACAGACAGACAGACAGACAGACAGACAGACAGACAGACAGACAGACAGACAGACAGACAGACAGACAGACAGACAGACAGACAGACAGACAGACAGACAGACAGACAGACAGACAGACAGACAGACAGACAGACAGACAGACAGACAGACAGACAGACAGACAGACAGACAGACAGACAGACAGACAGACAGACAGACAGACAGACAGACAGACAGACAGACAGACAGACAGACAGACAGACAGACAGACAGACAGACAGACAGACAGACAGACAGACAGACAGACAGACAGACAGACAGACAGACAGACAGACAGACAGACAGACAGACAGACAGACAGACAGACAGACAGACAGACAGACAGACCCTTTTGAGGAATTGGAAAGAAAATTGAAAGAGGTTCCTTTTCTAGAATGGATTTGACGACAGTCAACTTTTTTCTAGTAAAGTCCTTGGTGGTCTAGTGGCTAGGATCCAGCACTTCCACTGCTGTGGCCCGGGTTCGATTCCAGGTCAGGGAAACTGTTACACGCAGATAGAAAATTCCTCTTGAGGAATTGGAATGAACATTGACAGAGGTTCCTTTTTCTAGAATGGATTTTCCGACAGTCAACTTTTTTCCTGTACAGTCCCTGATGGTCTAGTGGCTAGCATCCAGCACTCTCACTGCTGTGGCCCGGGTTCGATTCCCGGTCAGGTCTATTATTATAGACGGAAAGACAGAAAATTCTTATCAAAGAATTGGAAAAAGCATTGAAAGAGGTTCCTTTTTCCAGAATGGATTTGACGACAGTCAACTTTTTTCCTGTAAAGTCCCTGGTGGTCTAGTGGCTAGGATCCAGCACTTTCACTGCTGTGGCCCGGGTTCGATTCCCGTTCAGGTCTATTATTATAGACGGAAAGACAGAAAATTCTTATCAAAGAATTGGAAAAAGCATTGAAAGAGGTTCCTTTTTCCAGAATGGATTTGACGACAGTCAACTCTTTTCCAGTAAAGTCCCTGGTGGTCTAGTGGCTAGGATCCAGCACTTTCAATGCTGTGGCCCGGGTTCGATTTCCGATCAGGTCTTTTATTATAGACGGAAAGACAGAAAATTCTTATCAAAGAATTGGAAAAAGCATTGAAAGAGGTTCCTTTTTCCAGAATGGATTTGACGACAGTCAACTTTTTTCTAGTAAAGTCCCTGGTGGTCTAGTGGCTAGGATCCAGCACTCTCACTGTTGTGGCCCAGGTTCGATTCCCGGTCAGGGAAAATATGACAGACAGACAGACAGACAGACAGACAGACAGACAGACAGACAGACAGACAGACAGACAGACAGACAGACAGACAGACAGACAGACAGACAGACAGACAGACAGACAGACAGACAGACAGACAGACAGACAATTCCTTTTGAGGAATTGGAAAGAAAATTGAAAGAGGTTCCTTTTCTAGAATGGATTTGACGACAGTCAACTTTTTTCTAGTAAAGTCCTTGGTGGTCTAGTGGCTAGTATCCAGCACTTTCACTGCTGTGGCCCGGGTTCGATTCCAGGTCAGGGAAACTGTTACACGCAGATAGAAAATTCCTCTTGAGGAATTGGAATGAACATTGACAGAGGTTCCTTTTTCTAGAATGGATTTTCCGACAGTCAACTTTTTTCCTGTACAGTCCCTGGTGGTCTAGTGGCTAGCATCCAGCACTCTCACTGCTGTGGCCCGGGTTCGATTCCCGGTCAGGTCTATTATTATAGACGGAAAGACAGAAAATTCTTATCAAAGAATTGGAAAAAGCATTGAAAGAGGTTCCTTTTTCCAGAATGGATTTGACGACAGTCAACTTTTTTCCTGTAAAGTCCCTGGTGGTCTAGTGGCTAGCATCCAGCACTCTCACTGCTGTGGCCCGGGTTCGATTCCCGTTCAGGTCTATTATTATAGACGGAAAGACAGAAAATTCTTATCAAAGAATTGGAAAAAGCATTGAAAGAGGTTCCTTTTTCCAGAATGGATTTGACGACAGTCAACTTTTTTCCTGTAAAGTCCCTGGTGGTCTAGTGGCTAGGATCCAGCACTTTCACTGCTGTGGCCCGGGTTCGATTCCCGTTCAGGTCTATTATTATAGACGGAAAGACAGAAAATTCTTATCAAAGAATTGGAAAAAGCATTGAAAGAGGTTCCTTTTTCCAGAATGGATTTGACGACAGTCAACTCTTTTCCTGTACAGTCCCTGATGGTCTAGTGGCTAGCATCCAGCACTCTCACTGCTGTGGCCCGGGTTCGATTCCCGGTCAGGTCTATTATTATAGACGGAAAGACAGAAAATTCTTATCAAAGAATTGGAAAAAGCATTGAAAGAGGTTCCTTTTTCCAGAATGGATTTGACGACAGTCAACTTTTTTCTAGTAAAGTCCCTGGTGGTCTAGTGGCTAGGATCCAGCACTCTCACTGTTGTGGCCCAGGTTCGATTCCCGGTCAGGGAAAATATGACAGACAGACAGACAGACAGACAGACAGACAGACAGACAGACAGACAGACAGACAGACAGACAGACAGACAGACAGACAGACAGACAGACAGACAGACAGACAGACAGACAGACAGACAGACAGACAGACAGACAGACAGACAGACAGACAGACAGACAGACAGACAGACAGACAGACAGACAGACAGACAGACAGACAGACAGACAGACAGACAGACAGACAGACAGACAGACAGACAGACAGACAGACAGACAGACAGACAGACAGACAGACAGACAGACAGACAGACAGACAGACAGACAGACAGACAGACAGACAGACAGACAGACAGACAGACAGACAGACAGACAGACAGACAGACAGACAGACAGACAGACAGACAGACAGACAGACAGACAGACAGACAGACAGACAGACAGACAGACAGACAGACAGACAGACAGACAGACAGACAGACAGACAGACAGACAGACAGACAGACAGACAGACAGACAGACAGACAGACAGACAGACAGACAGACAGACAGACAGACAGACAGACAGACAGACAGACAGACAGACAGACAGACAGACAGACAGACAGACAGACAGACAGACAGACAGACAGACAGACAGACAGACAGACAGACAGACAGACAGACAGACAGACAGACAGACAGACAGACAGACAGACAGACAGACAGACAGACAGACAGACAGACAGACAGACAGACAGACAGACAGACAGACAGACAGACAGACAGACAGACAGACAGACAGACAGACAGACAGACAGACAGACAGACAGACAGACAGACAGACAGACAGACAGACAGACAGACAGACAGACAGACAGACAGACAGACAGACAGACAGACAGACAGACAGACAGACAGACAGACAGACAGACAGACAGACAGACAGACAGACAGACAGACAGACAGACAGACAGACAGACAGACAGACAGACAGACAGACAGACAGACAGACAGACAGACAGACAGACAGACAGACAGACAGACAGACAGACAGACAGACAGACAGACAGACAGACAGACAGACAGACAGACAGACAGACAGACAGACAGACAGACAGACAGACAGACAGACAGACAGACAGACAGACAGACAGACAGACAGACAGACAGACAGACAGACAGACAGACAGACAGACAGACAGACAGACAGACAGACAGACAGACAGACAGACAGACAGACAGACAGACAGACAGACAGACAGACAGACAGACAGACAGACAGACAGACAGACAGACAGACAGACAGACAGACAGACAGACAGACAGACAGACAGACAGACAGACAGACAGACAGACAGACAGACAGACAGACAGACAGACAGACAGACAGACAGACAGACAGACAGACAGACAGACAGACAGACAGACAGACAGACAGACAGACAGACAGACAGACAGACAGACAGACAGACAGACAGACAGACAGACAGACAGACAGACAGACAGACAGACAGACAGACAGACAGACAGACAGACAGACAGACAGACAGACAGACAGACAGACAGACAGACAGACAGACAGACAGACAGACAGACAGACAGACAGACAGACAGACAGACAGACAGACAGACAGACAGACAGACAGACAGACAGACAGACAGACAGACAGACAGACAGACAGACAGACAGACAGACAGACAGACAGACAGACAGACAGACAGACAGACAGACAGACAGACAGACAGACAGACAGACAGACAGACAGACAGACAGACAGACAGACAGACAGACAGACAGACAGACAGACAGACAGACAGACAGACAGACAGACAGACAGACAGACAGACAGACAGACAGACAGACAGACAGACAGACAGACAGACAGACAGACAGACAGACAGACAGACAGACAGACAGACAGACAGACAGACAGACAGACAGACAGACAGACAGACAGACAGACAATTCCTTTTGAGGAATTGGAAAGAAAATTGAAAGAGGTTCCTTTTCTAGAATGGATTTGACGACAGTCAACTTTTTTCTAGTAAAGTCCTTGGTGGTCTAGTGGCTAGTATCCAGCACTTTCACTGCTGTGGCCCGGGTTCGATTCCAGGTCAGGGAAACTGTTACACGCAGATAGAAAATTCCTCTTGAGGAATTGGAATGAACATTGACAGAGGTTCCTTTTTCTAGAATGGATTTTCCGACAGTCAACTTTTTTCCTGTACAGTCCCTGGTGGTCTAGTGGCTAGCATCCAGCACTCTCACTGCTGTGGCCCGGGTTCGATTCCCGGTCAGGTCTATTATTATAGACGGAAAGACAGAAAATTCTTATCAAAGAATTGGAAAAAGCATTGAAAGAGGTTCCTTTTTCCAGAATGGATTTGACGACAGTCAACTTTTTTCCTGTAAAGTCCCTGGTGGTCTAGTGGCTAGGATCCAGCACTTTCACTGCTGTGGCCCGGGTTCGATTCCCGTTCAGGTCTATTATTATAGACGGAAAGACAGAAAATTCTTATCAAAGAATTGGAAAAAGCATTGAAAGAGGTTCCTTTTTCCAGAATGGATTTGACGACAGTCAACTCTTTTCTAGTAAAGTCCCTGGTGGTCTAGTGGCTAGGATCCAGCACTTTCAATGCTGTGGCCCGGGTTCGATTCCCGATCAGGTCTTTTATTATAGACGGAAAGACAGAAAATTCTTATCAAAGAATTGGAAAAAGCATTGAAAGAGGTTCCTTTTTCCAGAATGGATTTGACGACAGTCAACTTTTTTCCTGTAAAGTCCCTGGTGGTCTAGTGGCTAGCATCCAGCACTCTCACTGCTGTGGCCCGGGTTCGATTCCCGTTCAGGTCTATTATTATAGACGGAAAGACAGAAAATTCTTATCAAAGAATTGGAAAAAGCATTGAAAGAGGTTCCTTTTTCCAGAATGGATTTGACGACAGTCAACTTTTTTCCTGTAAAGTCCCTGGTGGTCTAGTGGCTAGGATCCAGCACTTTCACTGCTGTGGCCCGGGTTCGATTCCCGTTCAGGTCTATTATTATAGACGGAAAGACAGAAAATTCTTATCAAAGAATTGGAAAAAGCATTGAAAGAGGTTCCTTTTTCCAGAATGGATTTGACGACAGTCAACTCTTTTCCAGTAAAGTCCCTGGTGGTCTAGTGGCTAGGATCCAGCACTTTCAATGCTGTGGCCCGGGTTCGATTTCCGATCAGGTCTTTTATTATAGACGGAAAGACAGAAAATTCTTATCAAAGAATTGGAAAAAGCATTGAAAGAGGTTCCTTTTTCCAGAATGGATTTGACGACAGTCAACTTTTTTCTAGTAAAGTCCCTGGTGGTCTAGTGGCTAGGATCCAGCACTCTCACTGTTGTGGCCCAGGTTCGATTACCGGTCAGGGAAAATATGACAGACAGACAGACAGACAGACAGACAGACAGACAGACAGACAGACAGACAGACAGACAGACAGACAGACAGACAGACAGACAGACAGACAGACAGACAGACAGACAGACAGACAGACAGACAGACAGACAGACAGACAGACAGACAGACAGACAGACAGACAGACAGACAGACAGACAGACAGACAGACAGACAGACAGACAGACAGACAGACAGACAGACAGACAGACAGACAGACAGACAGACAGACAGACAGACAGACAGACAGACAGACAGACAGACAGACAGACAGACAGACAGACAGACAGACAGACAGACAGACAGACAGACAGACAGACAGACAGACAGACAGACAGACAGACAGACAGACAGACAGACAGACAGACAGACAGACAGACAGACAGACAGACAGACAGACAGACAGACAGACAGACAGACAGACAGACAGACAGACAGACAGACAGACAGACAGACAGACAGACAGACAGACAGACAGACAGACAGACAGACAGACAGACAGACAGACAGACAGACAGACAGACAGACAGACAGACAGACAATTCCTTTTGAGGAATTGGAAAGAAAATTGAAAGAGGTTCCTTTTCTAGAATGGATTTGACGACAGTCAACTTTTTTCTAGTAAAGTCCTTGGTGGTCTAGTGGCTAGTATCCAGCACTTTCACTGCTGTGGCCCGGGTTCGATTCCAGGTCAGGGAAACTGTTACACGCAGATAGAAAATTCCTCTTGAGGAATTGGAATGAACATTGACAGAGGTTCCTTTTTCTAGAATGGATTTTCCGACAGTCAACTTTTTTCCTGACTTTTTTCCTGTACAGTCCCTGGTGGTCTAGTGGCTAGCATCCAGCACTCTCACTGCTGTGGCCCGGGTTCGATTCCCGGTCAGGTCTATTATTATAGACGGAAAGACAGAAAATTCTTATCAAAGAATTGGAAAAAGCATTGAAAGAGGTTCCTTTTTCCAGAATGGATTTGACGACAGTCAACTTTTTTCCTGTAACAGCACTCTCACTGCTGTGGCCCGGGTTCGATTCCCGTTCAGGTCTATTATTATAGACGGAAAGACAGAAAATTCTTATCAAAGAATTGGAAAAAGCATTGAAAGAGGTTCCTTTTTCCAGAATGGATTTGACGACAGTCAACTTTTTTCCTGTAAAGTCCCTGGTGGTCTAGTGGCTAGGATCCAGCACTTTCACTGCTGTGGCCCGGGTTCGATTCCCGTTCAGGTCTATTATTATAGACGGAAAGACAGAAAATTCTTATCAAAGAATTGGAAAAAGCATTGAAAGAGGTTCCTTTTTCCAGAATGGATTTGACGACAGTCAACTCTTTTCCAGTAAAGTCCCTGGTGGTCTAGTGGCTAGGATCCAGCACTTTCAATGCTGTGGCCCGGGTTCGATTTCCGATCAGGTCTTTTATTATAGACGGAAAGACAGAAAATTCTTATCAAAGAATTGGAAAAAGCATTGAAAGAGGTTCCTTTTTCCAGAATGGATTTGACGACAGTCAACTTTTTTCTAGTAAAGTCCCTGGTGGTCTAGTGGCTAGGATCCAGCACTCTCACTGTTGTGGCCCAGGTTCGATTCCCGGTCAGGGAAAATATGACAGACAGACAGACAGACAGACAGACAGACAGACAGACAGACAGACAGACAGACAGACAGACAGACAGACAGACAGACAGACAGACAGACAGACAGACAGACAGACAGACAGACAGACAGACAGACAGACAGACAGACAGACAGACAGACAGACAGACAGACAGACAGACAGACAGACAGACAGACAGACAGACAGACAGACAGACAGACAGACAGACAGACAGACAGACAGACAGACAGACAGACAGACAGACAGACAGACAGACAGACAGACAGACAGACAGACAGACAGACAGACAGACAGACAGACAGACAGACAGACAGACAGACAGACAGACAGACAGACAGACAGACAGACAGACAGACAGACAGACAGACAGACAGACAGACAGACAGACAGACAGACAGACAGACAGACAGACAGACAGACAGACAGACAGACAGACAGACAGACAGACAGACAGACAGACAGACAGACAGACAGACAGACAGACAGACAGACAGACAGACAGACAGACAGACAGACAGACAGACAGACAGACAGACAGACAGACAGACAGACAGACAGACAGACAGACAGACAGACAGACAGACAGACAGACAGACAGACAGACAGACAGACAGACAGACAGACAGACAGACAGACAGACAGACAGACAGACAGACAGACAGACAGACAGACAGACAGACAGACAGACAGACAGACAGACAGACAGACAGACAGACAGACAGACAGACAGACAGACAGACAGACAGACAGACAGACAGACAGACAGACAGACAGACAGACAGACAGACAGACAGACAGACAGACAGACAGACAGACAGACAGACAGACAGACAGACAGACAGACAGACAGACAGACAGACAGACAGACAGACAGACAGACAGACAGACAGACAGACAGACAGACAGACAGACAGACAGACAGACAGACAGACAGACAGACAGACAGACAGACAGACAGACAGACAGACAGACAGACAGACAGACAGACAGACAGACAGACAGACAGACAGACAGACAGACAGACAGACAGACAGACAGACAGACAGACAGACAGACAGACAGACAGACAGACAGACAGACAGACAGACAGACAGACAGACAGACAGACAGACAGACAGACAGACAGACAGACAGACAGACAGACAGACAGACAGACAGACAGACAGACAGACAGACAGACAGACAGACAGACAGACAGACAGACAGACAGACAGACAGACAGACAGACAGACAGACAGACAGACAGACAGACAGACAGACAGACAGACAGACAGACAGACAGACAGACAGACAGACAGACAGACAGACAGACAGACAGACAGACAGACAGACAGACAGACAGACAGACAGACAGACAGACAGACAGACAGACAGACAGACAGACAGACAGACAGACAGACAGACAGACAGACAGACAGACAGACAGACAGACAGACAGACAGACAGACAGACAGACAGACAGACAGACAGACAGACAGACAGACAGACAGACAGACAGACAGACAGACAGACAGACAGACAGACAGACAGACAGACAGACAGACAGACAGACAGACAGACAGACAGACAGACAGACAGACAGACAGACAGACAGACAGACAGACAGACAGACAGACAGACAGACAGACAGACAGACAGACAGACAGACAGACAGACAGACAGACAGACAGACAGACAGACAGACAGACAGACAGACAGACAGACAGACAGACAGACAGACAGACAGACAGACAGACAGACAGACAGACAGACAGACAGACAGACAGACAGACAGACAGACAGACAGACAGACAGACAGACAGACAGACAGACAGACAGACAGACAGACAGACAGACAGACAGACAGACAGACAGACAGACAGACAGACAGACAGACAGACAGACAGACAGACAGACAGACAGACAGACAGACAGACAGACAGACAGACAGACAGACAGACAGACAGACAGACAGACAGACAGACAGACAGACAGACAGACAGACAGACAGACAGACAGACAGACAGACAGACAGACAGACAGACAGACAGACAGACAGACAGACAGACAGACAGACAGACAGACAGACAGACAGACAGACAGACAGACAGACAGACAGACAGACAGACCCTTTTGAGGAATTGGAAAGAAAATTGAAAGAGGTTCCTTTTCTAGAATGGATTTGACGACAGTCAACTTTTTTCTAGTAAAGTCCTTGGTGGTCTAGTGGCTAGGATCCAGCACTTCCACTGCTGTGGCCCGGGTTCGATTCCAGGTCAGGGAAACTGTTACACGCAGATAGAAAATTCCTCTTGAGGAATTGGAATGAACATTGACAGAGGTTCCTTTTTCTAGAATGGATTTTCCGACAGTCAACTTTTTTCCTGTACAGTCCCTGATGGTCTAGTGGCTAGCATCCAGCACTCTCACTGCTGTGGCCCGGGTTCGATTCCCGGTCAGGTCTATTATTATAGACGGAAAGACAGAAAATTCTTATCAAAGAATTGGAAAAAGCATTGAAAGAGGTTCCTTTTTCCAGAATGGATTTGACGACAGTCAACTTTTTTCCTGTAAAGTCCCTGGTGGTCTAGTGGCTAGGATCCAGCACTCTCACTGCTGTGGCCCGGGTTCGATTCCCGGTCAGGTCTATTATTATAGACGGAAAGACAGAAAATTCTTATCAAAGAATTGGAAAAAGCATTGAAAGAGGTTCCTTTTTCCAGAATGGATTTGACGACAGTCAACTTTTTTCTAGTAAAGTCCCTGGTGGTCTAGTGGCTAGGATCCAGCACTTTCAATGCTGTGGCCCGGGTTCGATTCCAGATCAGGTCTTTTATTATAGACGGAAAGACAGAAAATTCTTATCAAAGAATTGGAAAAAGCATTGAAAGAGGTTCCTTTTTCCAGAATGGATTTGACGACAGTCAACTTTTTTCTAGTAAAGTCCCTGGTGGTCTAGTGGCTAGGATCCAGCACTCTCACTGTTGTGGCCCGGGTTCGATTCCAGGTCAGGGAAACTGTTACACGCAGATAGAAAATTCCTCTTGAGGAATTGGAATGAACATTGACAGAGGTTCCTTTTTCTAGAATGGATTTTCCGACAGTCAACTTTTTTCCTGTACAGTCCCTGATGGTCTAGTGGCTAGCATCCAGCACTCTCACTGCTGTGGCCCGGGTTCGATTCCCGGTCAGGTCTATTATTATAGACGGAAAGACAGAAAATTCTTATCAAAGAATTGGAAAAAGCATTGAAAGAGGTTCCTTTTTCCAGAATGGATTTGACGACAGTCAACTTTTTTCTAGTAAAGTCCCTGGTGGTCTAGTGGCTAGGATCCAGCACTCTCACTGTTGTGGCCCAGGTTCGATTCCCGGTCAGGGAAAATATGACAGACAGACAGACAGACAGACAGACAGACAGACAGACAGACAGACAGACAGACAGACAGACAGACAGACAGACAGACAGACAGACAGACAGACAGACAGACAGACAGACAGACAGACAGACAGACAGACAGACAGACAGACAGACAGACAGACAGACAGACAGACAGACAGACAGACAGACAGACAGACAGACAGACAGACAGACAGACAGACAGACAGACAGACAGACAGACAGACAGACAGACAGACAGACAGACAGACAGACAGACAGACAGACAGACAGACAGACAGACAGACAGACAGACAGACAGACAGACAGACAGACAGACAGACAGACAGACAGACAGACAGACAGACAGACAGACAGACAGACAGACAGACAGACAGACAGACAGACAGACAGACAGACAGACAGACAGACAGACAGACAGACAGACAGACAGACAGACAGACAGACAGACAGACAGACAGACAGACAGACAGACAGACAGACAGACAGACAGACAGACAGACAGACAGACAGACAGACAGACAGACAGACAGACAGACAGACAGACAGACAGACAGACAGACAGACAGACAGACAGACAGACAGACAGACAGACAGACAGACAGACAGACAGACAGACAGACAGACAGACAGACAGACAGACAGACAGACAGACAGACAGACAGACAGACAGACAGACAGACAGACAGACAGACAGACAGACAGACAGACAGACAGACAGACAGACAGACAGACAGACAGACAGACAGACAGACAGACAGACAGACAGACAGACAGACAGACAGACAGACAGACAGACAGACAGACAGACAGACAGACAGACAGACAGACAGACAGACAGACAGACAGACAGACAGACAGACAGACAGACAGACAGACAGACAGACAGACAGACAGACAGACAGACAGACAGACAGACAGACAGACAGACAGACAGACAGACAGACAGACAGACAGACAGACAGACAGACAGACAGACAGACAGACAGACAGACAGACAGACAGACAGACAGACAGACAGACAGACAGACAGACAGACAGACAGACAGACAGACAGACAGACAGACAGACAGACAGACAGACAGACAGACAGACAGACAGACAGACAGACAGACAGACAGACAGACAGACAGACAGACAGACAGACAGACAGACAGACAGACAGACAGACAGACAGACAGACAGACAGACAGACAGACAGACAGACAGACAGACAGACAGACAGACAGACAGACAGACAGACAGACAGACAGACAGACAGACAGACAGACAGACAGACAGACAGACAGACAGACAGACAGACAGACAGACAGACAGACAGACAGACAGACAGACAGACAGACAGACAGACAGACAGACAGACAGACAGACAGACAGACAGACAGACAGACAGACAGACAGACAGACAGACAGACAGACAGACAGACAGACAGACAGACAGACAGACAGACAGACAGACAGACAGACAGACAGACAGACAGACAGACAGACAGACAGACAGACAGACAGACAGACAGACAGACAGACAGACAGACAGACAGACAGACAGACAGACAGACAGACAGACAGACAGACAGACAGACAGACAGACAGACAGACAGACAGACAGACAGACAGACAGACAGACAGACAGACAGACAGACAGACAGACAGACAGACAGACAGACAGACAGACAGACAGACAGACAGACAGACAGACAGACAGACAGACAGACAGACAGACAGACAGACAGACAGACAGACAGACAGACCCTTTTGAGGAATTGGAAAGAAAATTGAAAGAGGTTCCTTTTCTAGAATGGATTTGACGACAGTCAACTTTTTTCTAGTAAAGTCCTTGGTGGTCTAGTGGCTAGGATCCAGCACTTCCACTGCTGTGGCCCGGGTTCGATTCCAGGTCAGGGAAACTGTTACACGCAGATAGAAAATTCCTCTTGAGGAATTGGAATGAACATTGACAGAGGTTCCTTTTTCTAGAATGGATTTTCCGACAGTCAACTTTTTTCCTGTACAGTCCCTGATGGTCTAGTGGCTAGCATCCAGCACTCTCACTGCTGTGGCCCGGGTTCGATTCCCGAGGTTCCTTTTTCCAGAATGGATTTGACGACAGTCAACTTTTTTCCTGTAAAGTCCCTGGTGGTCTAGTGGCTAGGATCCAGCACTCTCACTGCTGTGGCCCGGGTTCGATTCCCGGTCAGGTCTATTATTATAGACGGAAAGACAGAAAATTCTTATCAAAGAATTGGAAAAAGCATTGAAAGAGGTTCCTTTTTCCAGAATGGATTTGACGACAGTCAACTTTTTTCTAGTAAAGTCCCTGGTGGTCTAGTGGCTAGGATCCAGCACTTTCAATGCTGTGGCCCGGGTTCGATTCCAGATCAGGTCTTTTATTATAGACGGAAAGACAGAAAATTCTTATCAAAGAATTGGAAAAAGCATTGAAAGAGGTTCCTTTTTCCAGAATGGATTTGACGACAGTCAACTTTTTTCTAGTAAAGTCCCTGGTGGTCTAGTGGCTAGGATCCAGCACTCTCACTGTTGTGGCCCGGGTTCGATTCCAGGTCAGGGAAACTGTTACACGCAGATAGAAAATTCCTCTTGAGGAATTGGAATGAACATTGACAGAGGTTCCTTTTTCTAGAATGGATTTTCCGACAGTCAACTTTTTTCCTGTACAGTCCCTGATGGTCTAGTGGCTAGCATCCAGCACTCTCACTGCTGTGGCCCGGGTTCGATTCCCGGTCAGGTCTATTATTATAGACGGAAAGACAGAAAATTCTTATCAAAGAATTGGAAAAAGCATTGAAAGAGGTTCCTTTTTCCAGAATGGATTTGACGACAGTCAACTTTTTTCTAGTAAAGTCCCTGGTGGTCTAGTGGCTAGGATCCAGCACTCTCACTGTTGTGGCCCAGGTTCGATTCCCGGTCAGGGAAAATATGACAGACAGACAGACAGACAGACAGACAGACAGACAGACAGACAGACAGACAGACAGACAGACAGACAGACAGACAGACAGACAGACAGACAGACAGACAGACAGACAGACAGACAGACAGACAGACAGACAGACAGACAGACAGACAGACAGACAGACAGACAGACAGACAGACAGACAGACAGACAGACAGACAGACAGACAGACAGACAGACAGACAGACAGACAGACAGACAGACAGACAGACAGACAGACAGACAGACAGACAGACAGACAGACAGACAGACAGACAGACAGACAGACAGACAGACAGACAGACAGACAGACAGACAGACAGACAGACAGACAGACAGACAGACAGACAGACAGACAGACAGACAGACAGACAGACAGACAGACAGACAGACAGACAGACAGACAGACAGACAGACAGACAGACAGACAGACAGACAGACAGACAGACAGACAGACAGACAGACAGACAGACAGACAGACAGACAGACAGACAGACAGACAGACAGACAGACAGACAGACAGACAGACAGACAGACAGACAGACAGACAGACAGACAGACAGACAGACAGACAGACAGACAGACAGACAGACAGACAGACAGACAGACAGACAGACAGACAGACAGACAGACAGACAGACAGACAGACAGACAGACAGACAGACAGACAGACAGACAGACAGACAGACAGACAGACAGACAGACAGACAGACAGACAGACAGACAGACAGACAGACAGACAGACAGACAGACAGACAGACAGACAGACAGACAGACAGACAGACAGACAGACAGACAGACAGACAGACAGACAGACAGACAGACAGACAGACAGACAGACAGACAGACAGACAGACAGACAGACAGACAGACAGACAGACAGACAGACAGACAGACAGACAGACAGACAGACAGACAGACAGACAGACAGACAGACAGACAGACAGACAGACAGACAGACAGACAGACAGACAGACAGACAGACAGACAGACAGACAGACAGACAGACAGACAGACAGACAGACAGACAGACAGACAGACAGACAGACAGACAGACAGACAGACAGACAGACAGACAGACAGACAGACAGACAGACAGACAGACAGACAGACAGACAGACAGACAGACAGACAGACAGACAGACAGACAGACAGACAGACAGACAGACAGACAGACAGACAGACAGACAGACAGACAGACAGACAGACAGACAGACAGACAGACAGACAGACAGACAGACAGACAGACAGACAGACAGACAGACAGACAGACAGACAGACAGACAGACAGACAGACAGACAGACAGACAGACAGACAGACAGACAGACAGACAGACAGACAGACAGACAGACAGACAGACAGACAGACAGACAGACAGACAGACAGACAGACAGACAGACAGACAGACAGACAGACAGACAGACAGACAGACAGACAGACAGACAGACAGACAGACAGACAGACAGACAGACAGACAGACAGACAGACAGACAGACAGACAGACAGACAGACAGACAGACAGACAGACAGACAGACAGACAGACAGACAGACAGACAGACAGACAGACAGACAGACAGACAGACAGACAGACAGACAGACAGACAGACAGACAGACAGACAGACAGACAGACAGACAGACAGACAGACAGACAGACAGACAGACAGACAGACAGACAGACAGACAGACAGACAGACAGACAGACAGACAGACAGACAGACAGACAGACAGACAGACAGACAGACAGACAGACAGACAGACAGACAGACAGACAGACAGACAGACAGACAGACAGACAGACAGACAGACAGACAGACAGACAGACAGACAGACAGACAGACAGACAGACAGACAGACAGACAGACAGACAGACAGACAGACAGACAGACAGACAGACAGACAGACAGACAGACAGACAGACAGACAGACAGACAGACAGACAGACAGACAGACAGACAGACAGACAGACAGACAGACAGACAGACAGACAGACAGACAGACAGACAGACAGACAGACAGACAGACAGACAGACAGACAGACAGACAGACAGACAGACAGACAGACAGACCCTTTTGAGGAATTGGAAAGAAAATTGAAAGAGGTTCCTTTTCTAGAATGGATTTGACGACAGTCAACTTTTTTCTAGTAAAGTCCTTGGTGGTCTAGTGGCTAGGATCCAGCACTTCCACTGCTGTGGCCCGGGTTCGATTCCAGGTCAGGGAAACTGTTACACGCAGATAGAAAATTCCTCTTGAGGAATTGGAATGAACATTGACAGAGGTTCCTTTTTCTAGAATGGATTTTCCGACAGTCAACTTTTTTCCTGTACAGTCCCTGATGGTCTAGTGGCTAGCATCCAGCACTCTCACTGCTGTGGCCCGGGTTCGATTCCCGGTCAGGTCTATTATTATAGACGGAAAGACA
Organism: Urocampus carinirostris; assembly: GCF_059441175.1. NCBI lineage: Eukaryota > Metazoa > Chordata > Actinopteri > Syngnathiformes > Syngnathidae > Urocampus > Urocampus carinirostris. The sequence continues at coordinate 70,563,142 of NC_142350.1, read as the reverse complement.
GAAAATTCTTATCAAAGAATTGGAAAAAGCATTGAAAGAGGTTCCTTTTTCCAGAATGGATTTGACGACAGTCAACTTTTTTCCTGTAAAGTCCCTGGTGGTCTAGTGGCTAGGATCCAGCACTCTCACTGCTGTGGCCCGGGTTCGATTCCCGGTCAGGTCTATTATTATAGACGGAAAGACAGAAAATTCTTATCAAAGAATTGGAAAAAGCATTGAAAGAGGTTCCTTTTTCCAGAATGGATTTGACGACAGTCAACTTTTTTCTAGTAAAGTCCCTGGTGGTCTAGTGGCTAGGATCCAGCACTTTCAATGCTGTGGCCCGGGTTCGATTCCAGATCAGGTCTTTTATTATAGACGGAAAGACAGAAAATTCTTATCAAAGAATTGGAAAAAGCATTGAAAGAGGTTCCTTTTTCCAGAATGGATTTGACGACAGTCAACTTTTTTCTAGTAAAGTCCCTGGTGGTCTAGTGGCTAGGATCCAGCACTCTCACTGTTGTGGCCCGGGTTCGATTCCAGGTCAGGGAAACTGTTACACGCAGATAGAAAATTCCTCTTGAGGAATTGGAATGAACATTGACAGAGGTTCCTTTTTCTAGAATGGATTTTCCGACAGTCAACTTTTTTCCTGTACAGTCCCTGATGGTCTAGTGGCTAGCATCCAGCACTCTCACTGCTGTGGCCCGGGTTCGATTCCCGGTCAGGTCTATTATTATAGACGGAAAGACAGAAAATTCTTATCAAAGAATTGGAAAAAGCATTGAAAGAGGTTCCTTTTTCCAGAATGGATTTGACGACAGTCAACTTTTTTCTAGTAAAGTCCCTGGTGGTCTAGTGGCTAGGATCCAGCACTCTCACTGTTGTGGCCCAGGTTCGATTCCCGGTCAGGGAAAATATGACAGACAGACAGACAGACAGACAGACAGACAGACAGACAGACAGACAGACAGACAGACAGACAGACAGACAGACAGACAGACAGACAGACAGACAGACAGACAGACAGACAGACAGACAGACAGACAGACAGACAGACAGACAGACAGACAGACAGACAGACAGACAGACAGACAGACAGACAGACAGACAGACAGACAGACAGACAGACAGACAGACAGACAGACAGACAGACAGACAGACAGACAGACAGACAGACAGACAGACAGACAGACAGACAGACAGACAGACAGACAGACAGACAGACAGACAGACAGACAGACAGACAGACAGACAGACAGACAGACAGACAGACAGACAGACAGACAGACAGACAGACAGACAGACAGACAGACAGACAGACAGACAGACAGACAGACAGACAGACAGACAGACAGACAGACAGACAGACAGACAGACAGACAGACAGACAGACAGACAGACAGACAGACAGACAGACAGACAGACAGACAGACAGACAGACAGACAGACAGACAGACAGACAGACAGACAGACAGACAGACAGACAGACAGACAGACAGACAGACAGACAGACAGACAGACAGACAGACAGACAGACAGACAGACAGACAGACAGACAGACAGACAGACAGACAGACAGACAGACAGACAGACAGACAGACAGACAGACAGACAGACAGACAGACAGACAGACAGACAGACAGACAGACAGACAGACAGACAGACAGACAGACAGACAGACAGACAGACAGACAGACAGACAGACAGACAGACAGACAGACAGACAGACAGACAGACAGACAGACAGACAGACAGACAGACAGACAGACAGACAGACAGACAGACAGACAGACAGACAGACAGACAGACAGACAGACAGACAGACAGACAGACAGACAGACAGACAGACAGACAGACAGACAGACAGACAGACAGACAGACAGACAGACAGACAGACAGACAGACAGACAGACAGACAGACAGACAGACAGACAGACAGACAGACAGACAGACAGACAGACAGACAGACAGACAGACAGACAGACAGACAGACAGACAGACAGACAGACAGACAGACAGACAGACAGACAGACAGACAGACAGACAGACAGACAGACAGACAGACAGACAGACAGACAGACAGACAGACAGACAGACAGACAGACAGACAGACAGACAGACAGACAGACAGACAGACAGACAGACAGACAGACAGACAGACAGACAGACAGACAGACAGACAGACAGACAGACAGACAGACAGACAGACAGACAGACAGACAGACAGACAGACAGACAGACAGACAGACAGACAGACAGACCCTTTTGAGGAATTGGAAAGAAAATTGAAAGAGGTTCCTTTTCTAGAATGGATTTGACGACAGTCAACTTTTTTCTAGTAAAGTCCTTGGTGGTCTAGTGGCTAGGATCCAGCACTTCCACTGCTGTGGCCCGGGTTCGATTCCAGGTCAGGGAAACTGTTACACGCAGATAGAAAATTCCTCTTGAGGAATTGGAATGAACATTGACAGAGGTTCCTTTTTCTAGAATGGATTTTCCGACAGTCAACTTTTTTCCTGTACAGTCCCTGATGGTCTAGTGGCTAGCATCCAGCACTCTCACTGCTGTGGCCCGGGTTCGATTCCCGGTCAGGTCTATTATTATAGACGGAAAGACAGAAAATTCTTATCAAAGAATTGGAAAAAGCATTGAAAGAGGTTCCTTTTTCCAGAATGGATTTGACGACAGTCAACTTTTTTCCTGTAAAGTCCCTGGTGGTCTAGTGGCTAGGATCCAGCACTCTCACTGCTGTGGCCCGGGTTCGATTCCCGGTCAGGTCTATTATTATAGACGGAAAGACAGAAAATTCTTATCAAAGAATTGGAAAAAGCATTGAAAGAGGTTCCTTTTTCCAGAATGGATTTGACGACAGTCAACTTTTTTCTAGTAAAGTCCCTGGTGGTCTAGTGGCTAGGATCCAGCACTTTCAATGCTGTGGCCCGGGTTCGATTCCAGATCAGGTCTTTTATTATAGACGGAAAGACAGAAAATTCTTATCAAAGAATTGGAAAAAGCATTGAAAGAGGTTCCTTTTGAATGGATTTGACGACAGTCAACTTTTTTCTAGTAAAGTCCCTGGTGGTCTAGTGGCTAGGATCCAGCACTCTCACTGTTGTGGCCCGGGTTCGATTCCAGGTCAGGGAAACTGTTACACGCAGATAGAAAATTCCTCTTGAGGAATTGGAATGAACATTGACAGAGGTTCCTTTTTCTAGAATGGATTTTCCGACAGTCAACTTTTTTCCTGTACAGTCCCTGATGGTCTAGTGGCTAGCATCCAGCACTCTCACTGCTGTGGCCCGGGTTCGATTCCCGGTCAGGTCTATTATTATAGACGGAAAGACAGAAAATTCTTATCAAAGAATTGGAAAAAGCATTGAAAGAGGTTCCTTTTTCCAGAATGGATTTGACGACAGTCAACTTTTTTCTAGTAAAGTCCCTGGTGGTCTAGTGGCTAGGATCCAGCACTCTCACTGTTGTGGCCCAGGTTCGATTCCCGGTCAGGGAAAATATGACAGACAGACAGACAGACAGACAGACAGACAGACAGACAGACAGACAGACAGACAGACAGACAGACAGACAGACAGACAGACAGACAGACAGACAGACAGACAGACAGACAGACAGACAGACAGACAGACAGACAGACAGACAGACAGACAGACAGACAGACAGACAGACAGACAGACAGACAGACAGACAGACAGACAGACAGACAGACAGACAGACAGACAGACAGACAGACAGACAGACAGACAGACAGACAGACAGACAGACAGACAGACAGACAGACAGACAGACAGACAGACAGACAGACAGACAGACAGACAGACAGACAGACAGACAGACAGACAGACAGACAGACAGACAGACAGACAGACAGACAGACAGACAGACAGACAGACAGACAGACAGACAGACAGACAGACAGACAGACAGACAGACAGACAGACAGACAGACAGACAGACAGACAGACAGACAGACAGACAGACAGACAGACAGACAGACAGACAGACAGACAGACAGACAGACAGACAGACAGACAGACAGACAGACAGACAGACAGACAGACAGACAGACAGACAGACAGACAGACAGACAGACAGACAGACAGACAGACAGACAGACAGACAGACAGACAGACAGACAGACAGACAGACAGACAGACAGACAGACAGACAGACAGACAGACAGACAGACAGACAGACAGACAGACAGACAGACAGACAGACAGACAGACAGACAGACAGACAGACAGACAGACAGACAGACAGACAGACAGACAGACAGACAGACAGACAGACAGACAGACAGACAGACAGACAGACAGACAGACAGACAGACAGACAGACAGACAGACAGACAGACAGACAGACAGACAGACAGACAGACAGACAGACAGACAGACAGACAGACAGACAGACAGACAGACAGACAGACAGACAGACAGACAGACAGACAGACAGACAGACAGACAGACAGACAGACAGACAGACAGACAGACAGACAGACAGACAGACAGACAGACAGACAGACAGACAGACAGACAGACAGACAGACAGACAGACAGACAGACAGACAGACAGACAGACAGACAGACAGACAGACAGACAGACAGACAGACAGACAGACAGACAGACAGACAGACAGACAGACAGACAGACAGACAGACAGACAGACAGACAGACAGACAGACAGACAGACAGACAGACAGACAGACAGACAGACAGACAGACAGACAGACAGACAGACAGACAGACAGACAGACAGACAGACAGACAGACAGACAGACAGACAGACAGACAGACAGACAGACAGACAGACAGACAGACAGACAGACAGACAGACAGACAGACAGACAGACAGACAGACAGACAGACAGACAGACAGACAGACAGACAGACAGACAGACAGACAGACAGACAGACAGACAGACAGACAGACAGACAGACAGACAGACAGACAGACAGACAGACAGACAGACAGACAGACAGACAGACAGACAGACAGACAGACAGACAGACAGACAGACAGACAGACAGACAGACAGACAGACAGACAGACAGACAGACAGACAGACAGACAGACAGACAGACAGACAGACAGACAGACAGACAGACAGACAGACAGACAGACAGACAGACAGACAGACAGACAGACAGACAGACAGACAGACAGACAGACAGACAGACAGACAGACAGACAGACAGACAGACAGACAGACAGACAGACAGACAGACAGACAGACAGACAGACAGACAGACAGACAGACAGACAGACAGACAGACAGACAGACAGACAGACAGACAGACAGACAGACAGACAGACAGACAGACAGACAGACAGACAGACAGACAGACAGACAGACAGACAGACAGACAGACAGACAGACAGACAGACAGACAGACAGACAGACAGACAGACAGACAGACAGACAGACAGACAGACAGACAGACAGACAGACAGACAGACAGACAGACAGACAGACAGACAGACAGACAGACAGACAGACAGACAGACAGACAGACAGACAGACAGACAGACAGACAGACAGACAGACAGACAGACAGACAGACAGACAGACAGACAGACAGACAGACAGACAGACAGACAGACAGACAGACAGACAGACAGACAGACAGACAGACAGACAGACAGACAGACAGACAGACAGACAGACAGACAGACAGACAGACAGACAGACAGACAGACAGACAGACAGACAGACAGACAGACAGACAGACAGACAGACAGACAGACAGACAGACAGACAGACAGACAGACCCTTTTGAGGAATTGGAAAGAAAATTGAAAGAGGTTCCTTTTCTAGAATGGATTTGACGACAGTCAACTTTTTTCTAGTAAAGTCCTTGGTGGTCTAGTGGCTAGGATCCAGCACTTCCACTGCTGTGGCCCGGGTTCGATTCCAGGTCAGGGAAACTGTTACACGCAGATAGAAAATTCCTCTTGAGGAATTGGAATGAACATTGACAGAGGTTCCTTTTTCTAGAATGGATTTTCCGACAGTCAACTTTTTTCCTGTACAGTCCCTGATGGTCTAGTGGCTAGCATCCAGCACTCTATCCAGCACTCTCACTGCTGTGGCCCGGGTTCGATTCCCGGTCAGGTCTATTATTATAGACGGAAAGACAGAAAATTCTTATCAAAGAATTGGAAAAAGCATTGAAAGAGGTTCCTTTTTCCAGAATGGATTTGACGACAGTCAACTTTTTTCCTGTAAAGTCCCTGGTGGTCTAGTGGCTAGGATCCAGCACTTTCACTGCTGTGGCCCGGGTTCGATTCCCGTTCAGGTCTATTATTATAGACGGAAAGACAGAAAATTCTTATCAAAGAATTGGAAAAAGCATTGAAAGAGGTTCCTTTTTCCAGAATGGATTTGACGACAGTCAACTCTTTTCCAGTAAAGTCCCTGGTGGTCTAGTGGCTAGGATCCAGCACTTTCAATGCTGTGGCCCGGGTTCGATTTCCGATCAGGTCTTTTATTATAGACGGAAAGACAGAAAATTCTTATCAAAGAATTGGAAAAAGCATTGAAAGAGGTTCCTTTTTCCAGAATGGATTTGACGACAGTCAACTTTTTTCTAGTAAAGTCCCTGGTGGTCTAGTGGCTAGGATCCAGCACTCTCACTGTTGTGGCCCAGGTTCGATTCCCGGTCAGGGAAAATATGACAGACAGACAGACAGACAGACAGACAGACAGACAGACAGACAGACAGACAGACAGACAGACAGACAGACAGACAGACAGACAGACAGACAGACAGACAGACAGACAGACAGACAGACAGACAGACAGACAGACAGACAGACAGACAGACAGACAGACAGACAGACAGACAGACAGACAGACAGACAGACAGACAGACAGACAGACAGACAGACAGACAGACAGACAGACAGACAGACAGACAGACAGACAGACAGACAGACAGACAGACAGACAGACAGACAGACAGACAGACAGACAGACAGACAGACAGACAGACAGACAGACAGACAGACAGACAGACAGACAGACAGACAGACAGACAGACAGACAGACAGACAGACAGACAGACAGACAGACAGACAGACAGACAGACAGACAGACAGACAGACAGACAGACAGACAGACAGACAGACAGACAGACAGACAGACAGACAGACAGACAGACAGACAGACAGACAGACAGACAGACAGACAGACAGACAGACAGACAGACAGACAGACAGACAGACAGACAGACAGACAGACAGACAGACAGACAGACAGACAGACAGACAGACAGACAGACAGACAGACAGACAGACAGACAGACAGACAGACAGACAGACAGACAGACAGACAGACAGACAGACAGACAGACAGACAGACAGACAGACAGACAGACAGACAGACAGACAGACAGACAGACAGACAGACAGACAGACAGACAGACAGACAGACAGACAGACAGACAGACAGACAGACAGACAGACAGACAGACAGACAGACAGACAGACAGACAGACAGACAGACAGACAGACAGACAGACAGACAGACAGACAGACAGACAGACAGACAGACAGACAGACAGACAGACAGACAGACAGACAGACAGACAGACAGACAGACAGACAGACAGACAGACAGACAGACAGACAGACAGACAGACAGACAGACAGACAGACAGACAGACAGACAGACAGACAGACAGACAGACAGACAGACAGACAGACAGACAGACAGACAGACAGACAGACAGACAGACAGACAGACAGACAGACAGACAGACAGACAGACAGACAGACAGACAGACAGACAGACAGACAGACAGACAGACAGACAGACAGACAGACAGACAGACAGACAGACAGACAGACAGACAGACAGACAGACAGACAGACAGACAGACAGACAGACAGACAGACAGACAGACAGACAGACAGACAGACAGACAGACAGACAGACAGACAGACAGACAGACAGACAGACAGACAGACAGACAGACAGACAGACAGACAGACAGACAGACAGACAGACAGACAGACAGACAGACAGACAGACAGACAGACAGACAGACAGACAGACAGACAGACAGACAGACAGACAGACAGACAGACAGACAGACAGACAGACAGACAGACAGACAGACAGACAGACAGACAGACAGACAGACAGACAGACAGACAGACAGACAGACAGACAGACAGACAGACAGACAGACAGACAGACAGACAGACAGACAGACAGACAGACAGACAGACAGACAGACAGACAGACAGACAGACAGACAGACAGACAGACAGACAGACAGACAGACAGACAGACAGACAGACAGACAGACAGACAGACAGACAGACAGACAGACAGACAGACAGACAGACAGACAGACAGACAGACAGACAGACAGACAGACAGACAGACAGACAGACAGACAGACAGACAGACAGACAGACAGACAGACAGACAGACAGACAGACAGACAGACAGACAGACAGACAGACAGACAGACAGACAGACAGACAGACAGACAGACAGACAGACAGACAGACAGACAGACAGACAGACAGACAGACAGACAGACAGACAGACAGACAGACAGACAGACAGACAGACAGACAGACAGACAGACAGACAGACAGACAGACAGACAGACAGACAGACAGACAGACAGACAGACAGACAGACAGACAGACAGACAGACAGACAGACAGACAGACAGACAGACAGACAGACAGACAGACAGACAGACAGACAGACAGACAGACAGACAGACAGACAGACAGACAGACAGACAGACAGACAGACAGACAGACAGACAGACAGACAGACAGACAGACAGACAGACAGACAGACAGACAGACAGACAGACAGACAGACAGACAGACAGACAGACAGACAGACAGACAGACAGACAGAAAGAAAATTGAAAGAGGTTCCTTTTCTAGAATGGATTTGACGACAGTCAACTTTTTTCTAGTAAAGTCCTTGGTGGTCTAGTGGCTAGGATCCAGCACTTTCACTGCTGTGGCCCGGGTTCGATTCCAGGTCAGGGAAACTGTTACACGCAGATAGAAAATCTGCTGTGGCCCGGGTTCGATTCCAGGTCAGGGAAACTGTTACACGCAGATAGAAAATTCCTCTTGAGGAATTGGAATGAACATTGACAGAGGTTCCTTTTTCTAGAATGGATTTTCCGACAGTCAACTTTTTTCCTGTACAGTCCCTGGTGGTCTAGTGGCTAGCATCCAGCACTCTCACTGCTGTGGCCCGGGTTCGATTCCCGGTCAGGTCTATTATTATAGACGGAAAGACAGAAAATTCTTATCAAAGAATTGGAAAAAGCATTGAAAGAGGTTCCTTTTTCCAGAATGGATTTGACGACAGTCAACTTTTTTCCTGTAAAGTCCCTGGTGGTCTAGTGGCTAGCATCCAGCACTCTCACTGCTGTGGCCCGGGTTCGATTCCCGTTCAGGTCTATTATTATAGACGGAAAGACAGAAAATTCTTATCAAAGAATTGGAAAAAGCATTGAAAGAGGTTCCTTTTTCCAGAATGGATTTGACGACAGTCAACTTTTTTCCTGTAAAGTCCCTGGTGGTCTAGTGGCTAGGATCCAGCACTTTCACTGCTGTGGCCCGGGTTCGATTCCCGTTCAGGTCTATTATTATAGACGGAAAGACAGAAAATTCTTATCAAAGAATTGGAAAAAGCATTGAAAGAGGTTCCTTTTTCCAGAATGGATTTGACGACAGTCAACTCTTTTCCAGTAAAGTCCCTGGTGGTCTAGTGGCTAGGATCCAGCACTTTCAATGCTGTGGCCCGGGTTCGATTTCCGATCAGGTCTTTTATTATAGACGGAAAGACAGAAAATTCTTATCAAAGAATTGGAAAAAGCATTGAAAGAGGTTCCTTTTTCCAGAATGGATTTGACGACAGTCAACTTTTTTCTAGTAAAGTCCCTGGTGGTCTAGTGGCTAGGATCCAGCACTCTCACTGTTGTGGCCCAGGTTCGATTCCCGGTCAGGGAAAATATGACAGACAGACAGACAGACAGACAGACAGACAGACAGACAGACAGACAGACAGACAGACAGACAGACAGACAGACAGACAGACAGACAGACAGACAGACAGACAGACAGACAGACAGACAGACAGACAGACAGACAGACAGACAGACAGACAGACAGACAGACAGACAGACAGACAGACAGACAGACAGACAGACAGACAGACAGACAGACAGACAGACAGACAGACAGACAGACAGACAGACAGACAGACAGACAGACAGACAGACAGACAGACAGACAGACAGACAGACAGACAGACAGACAGACAGACAGACAGACAGACAGACAGACAGACAGACAGACAGACAGACAGACAGACAGACAGACAGACAGACAGACAGACAGACAGACAGACAGACAGACAGACAGACAGACAATTCCTTTTGAGGAATTGGAAAGAAAATTGAAAGAGGTTCCTTTTCTAGAATGGATTTGACGACAGTCAACTTTTTTCTAGTAAAGTCCTTGGTGGTCTAGTGGCTAGTATCCAGCACTTTCACTGCTGTGGCCCGGGTTCGATTCCAGGTCAGGGAAACTGTTACACGCAGATAGAAAATTCCTCTTGAGGAATTGGAATGAACATTGACAGAGGTTCCTTTTTCTAGAATGGATTTTCCGACAGTCAACTTTTTTCCTGTACAGTCCCTGGTGGTCTAGTGGCTAGCATCCAGCACTCTCACTGCTGTGGCCCGGGTTCGATTCCCGGTCAGGTCTATTATTATAGACGGAAAGACAGAAAATTCTTATCAAAGAATTGGAAAAAGCATTGAAAGAGGTTCCTTTTTCCAGAATGGATTTGACGACAGTCAACTTTTTTCCTGTAAAGTCCCTGGTGGTCTAGTGGCTAGCATCCAGCACTCTCACTGCTGTGGCCCGGGTTCGATTCCCGTTCAGGTCTATTATTATAGACGGAAAGACAGAAAATTCTTATCAAAGAATTGGAAAAAGCATTGAAAGAGGTTCCTTTTTCCAGAATGGATTTGACGACAGTCAACTTTTTTCCTGTAAAGTCCCTGGTGGTCTAGTGGCTAGGATCCAGCACTCTCACTGCTGTGGCCCGGGTTCGATTCCCGTTCAGGTCTATTATTATAGACGGAAAGACAGAAAATTCTTATCAAAGAATTGGAAAAAGCATTGAAAGAGGTTCCTTTTTCCAGAATGGATTTGACGACAGTCAACTCTTTTCCAGTAAAGTCCCTGGTGGTCTAGTGGCTAGGATCCAGCACTTTCAATGCTGTGGCCCGGGTTCGATTTCCGATCAGGTCTTTTATTATAGACGGAAAGACAGAAAATTCTTATCAAAGAATTGGAAAAAGCATTGAAAGAGGTTCCTTTTTCCAGAATGGATTTGACGACAGTCAACTTTTTTCTAGTAAAGTCCCTGGTGGTCTAGTGGCTAGGATCCAGCACTCTCACTGTTGTGGCCCAGGTTCGATTCCCGGTCAGGGAAAATATGACAGACAGACAGACAGACAATTCCTTTTGAGGAATTGGAAAGAAAATTGAAAGAGGTTCCTTTTCTAGAATGGATTTGACGACAGTCAACTTTTTTCTAGTAAAGTCCTTGGTGGTCTAGTGGCTAGTATCCAGCACTTTCACTGCTGTGGCCCGGGTTCGATTCCAGGTCAGGGAAACTGTTACACGCAGATAGAAAATTCCTCTTGAGGAATTGGAATGAACATTGACAGAGGTTCCTTTTTCTAGAATGGATTTTCCGACAGTCAACTTTTTTCCTGTACAGTCCCTGGTGGTCTAGTGGCTAGCATCCAGCACTCTCACTGCTGTGGCCCGGGTTCGATTCCCGGTCAGGTCTATTATTATAGACGGAAAGACAGAAAATTCTTATCAAAGAATTGGAAAAAGCATTGAAAGAGGTTCCTTTTTCCAGAATGGATTTGACGACAGTCAACTTTTTTCCTGTAAAGTCCCTGGTGGTCTAGTGGCTAGCATCCAGCACTCTCACTGCTGTGGCCCGGGTTCGATTCCCGTTCAGGTCTATTATTATAGACGGAAAGACAGAAAATTCTTATCAAAGAATTGGAAAAAGCATTGAAAGAGGTTCCTTTTTCCAGAATGGATTTGACGACAGTCAACTTTTTTCCTGTAAAGTCCCTGGTGGTCTAGTGGCTAGGATCCAGCACTCTCACTGCTGTGGCCCGGGTTCGATTCCCGTTCAGGTCTATTATTATAGACGGAAAGACAGAAAATTCTTATCAAAGAATTGGAAAAAGCATTGAAAGAGGTTCCTTTTTCCAGAATGGATTTGACGACAGTCAACTCTTTTCCAGTAAAGTCCCTGGTGGTCTAGTGGCTAGGATCCAGCACTTTCAATGCTGTGGCCCGGGTTCGATTTCCGATCAGGTCTTTTATTATAGACGGAAAGACAGAAAATTCTTATCAAAGAATTGGAAAAAGCATTGAAAGAGGTTCCTTTTTCCAGAATGGATTTGACGACAGTCAACTTTTTTCTAGTAAAGTCCCTGGTGGTCTAGTGGCTAGGATCCAGCACTCTCACTGTTGTGGCCCAGGTTCGATTCCCGGTCAGGGAAAATATGACAGACAGACAGACAGACAGACAGACAGACAGACAGACAGACAGACAGACAGACAGACAGACAGACAGACAGACAGACAGACAGACAGACAGACAGACAGACAGACAGACAGACAGACAGACAGACAGACAGACAGACAGACAGACAGACAGACAGACAGACAGACAGACAGACAGACAGACAGACAGACAGACAGACAGACAGACAGACAGACAGACAGACAGACAGACAGACAGACAGACAGACAGACAGACAGACAGACAGACAGACAGACAGACAGACAGACAGACAGACAGACAGACAGACAGACAGACAGACAGACAGACAGACAGACAGACAGACAGACAGACAGACAGACAGACAGACAGACAGACAGACAGACAGACAGACAGACAGACAGACAGACAGACAGACAGACAGACAGACAGACAGACAGACAGACAGACAGACAGACAGACAGACAGACAGACAGACAGACAGACAGACAGACAGACAGACAGACAGACAGACAGACAGACAGACAGACAGACAGACAGACAGACAGACAGACAGACAGACAGACAGACAGACAGACAGACAGACAGACAGACAGACAGACAGACAGACAGACAGACAGACAGACAGACAGACAGACAGACAGACAGACAGACAGACAGACAGACAGACAGACAGACAGACAGACAGACAGACAGACAGACAGACAGACAGACAGACAGACAGACAGACAGACAGACAGACAGACAGACAGACAGACAGACAGACAGACAGACAGACAGACAGACAGACAGACAGACAGACAGACAGACAGACAGACAGACAGACAGACAGACAGACAGACAGACAGACAGACAGACAGACAGACAGACAGACAGACAGACAGACAGACAGACAGACAGACAGACAGACAGACAGACAGACAGACAGACAGACAGACAGACAGACAGACAGACAGACAGACAGACAGACAGACAGACAGACAGACAGACAGACAGACAGACAGACAGACAGACAGACAGACAGACAGACAGACAGACAGACAGACAGACAGACAGACAGACAGACAGACAGACAGACAGACAGACAGACAGACAGACAGACAGACAGACAGACAGACAGACAGACAGACAGACAGACAGACAGACAGACAGACAGACAGACAGACAGACAGACAGACAGACAGACAGACAGACAGACAGACAGACAGACAGACAGACAGACAGACAGACAGACAGACAGACAGACAGACAGACAGACAGACAGACAGACAGACAGACAGACAGACAGACAGACAGACAGACAGACAGACAGACAGACAGACAGACAGACAGACAGACAGACAGACAGACAGACAGACAGACAGACAGACAGACAGACAGACAGACAGACAGACAGACAGACAGACAGACAGACAGACAGACAGACAGACAGACAGACAGACAGACAGACAGACAGACAGACAGACAGACAGACAGACAGACAGACAGACAGACAGACAGACAGACAGACAGACAGACAGACAGACAGACAGACAGACAGACAGACAGACAGACAGACAGACAGACAGACAGACAGACAGACAGACAGACAGACAGACAGACAGACAGACAGACAGACAGACAGACAGACAGACAGACAGACAGACAGACAGACAGACAGACAGACAGACAGACAGACAGACAGACAGACAGACAGACAGACAGACAGACAGACAGACAGACAGACAGACAGACAGACAGACAGACAGACAGACAGACAGACAGACAGACAGACAGACAGACAGACAGACAGACAGACAGACAGACAGACAGACAGACAGACAGACAGACAGACAGACAGACAGACAGACAGACAGACAGACAGACAGACAGACAGACAGACAGACAGACAGACAGACAGACAGACAGACAGACAGACAGACAGACAGACAGACAGACAGACAGACAGACAGACAGACAGACAGACAGACAGACAGACAGACAGACAGACAGACAGACAGACAGACAGACAGACAGACAGACAGACAGACAGACAGACAGACAGACAGACAGACAGACAGACAGACAGACAGACAGACAGACAGACAGACAGACAGACAGACAGACAGACAGACAGACAGACAGACAGACAGACAGACAGACAGACAGACAGACAGACAGACAGACAGACAGACAGACAGACAGACAGACAGACAGACAGACAGACAGACAGACAGACAGACAGACAGACAGACAGACAGACAGACAGACAGACAGACAGACAGACAGACAGACAGACAGACAGACAGACAGACAGACAGACAGACAGACAGACAGACAGACAGACAGACAGACAGACAGACAGACAGACAGACAGACAGACAGACAGACAGACAGACAGACAGACAGACAGACAGACAGACAGACAGACAGACAGACAGACAGACAGACAGACAGACAGACAGACAGACAGACAGACAGACAGACAGACAGACAGACAGACAGACAGACAGACAGACAGACAGACAGACAGACAGACAGACAGACAGACAGACAGACAGACAGACAGACAGACAGACAGACAGACAGACAGACAGACAGACAGACAGACAGACAGACAGACAGACAGACAGACAGACAGACAGACAGACAGACAGACAGACAGACAGACAGACAGACAGACAGACAGACAGACAGACAGACAGACAGACAGACAGACAGACAGACAGACAGACAGACAGACAGACAGACAGACAGACAGACAGACAGACAGACAGACAGACAGACAGACAGACAGACAGACAGACAGACAGACAGACAGACAGACAGACAGACAGACAGACAGACAGACAGACAGACAGACAGACAGACAGACAGACAGACAGACAGACAGACAGACAGACAGACAGACAGACAGACAGACAGACAGACAGACAGACAGACAGACAGACAGACAGACAGACAGACAGACAGACAGACAGACAGACAGACAGACAGACAGACAGACAGACAGACAGACAGACAGACAGACAGACAGACAGACAGACAGACAGACAATTCCTTTTGAGGAATTGGAAAGAAAATTGAAAGAGGTTCCTTTTCCAGAATGGATTTGACGACAGTCAACTTTTTTCTAGTTAAGTCCCTGGTGGTCTAGTGGCTAGGATCCAGCACTTTCACTGCTGTGGCCTGGGTTCGATTCCAGGTCAGGGAAACTGTTACACGCAGATAGAAAATTCCTCTTGAGGAATTGGAATGAACATTGACAGAGGTTCCTTTTTCTAGAATGGATTTTCCGACAGTCAACTTTTTTCCTGTACAGTCCCTGATGGTCTAGTGGCTAGCATCCAGCACTCTCACTGCTGTGGCCCGGGTTCGATTCCCGGTCAGGTCTATTATTATAGACGGAAAGACAGAAAATTCTTATCAAAGAATTGGAAAAAGCATTGAAAGAGGTTCCTTTTCCAGAATGGATTTGACGACAGTCAACTTTTTTCTAGTTAAGTCCCTGGTGGTCTAGTGGCTAGGATCCAGCACTTTCACTGCTGTGGCCTGGGTTCGATTCCAGGTCAGGGAAACTGTTACACGCAGATAGAAAATTCCTCTTGAGGAATTGGAATGAACATTGACAGAGGTTCCTTTTTCTAGAATGGATTTTCCGACAGTCAACTTTTTTCCTGTACAGTCCCTGATGGTCTAGTGGCTAGCATCCAGCACTCTCACTGCTGTGGCCCGGGTTCGATTCCCGGTCAGGTCTATTATTATAGACGGAAAGACAGAAAATTCTTATCAAAGAATTGGAAAAAGCATTGAAAGAGGTTCCTTTTCCAGAATGGATTTGACGACAGTCAACTTTTTTCTAGTTAAGTCCCTGGTGGTCTAGTGGCTAGGATCCAGCACTTTCACTGCTGTGGCCTGGGTTCGATTCCAGGTCAGGGAAACTGTTACACGCAGATAGAAAATTCCTCTTGAGGAATTAGACAGACAGACAGACAGACAGACAGACAGACAGACAGACAGACAGACAGACAGACAGACAGACAGACAGACAGACAGACAGACAGACAGACAGACAGACAGACAGACAGACAGACAGACAGACAGACAGACAGACAGACAGACAGACAGACAGACAGACAGACAGACAGACAGACAGACAGACAGACAGACAGACAGACAGACAGACAGACAGACAGACAGACAGACAGACAGACAGACAGACAGACAGACAGACAGACAGACAGACAGACAGACAGACAGACAGACAGACAGACAGACAGACAGACAGACAGACAGACAGACAGACAGACAGACAGACAGACAGACAGACAGACAGACAGACAGACAGACAGACAGACAGACAGACAGACAGACAGACAGACAGACAGACAGACAGACAGACAGACAGACAGACAGACAGACAGACAGACAGACAGACAGACAGACAGACAGACAGACAGACAGACAGACAGACAGACAGACAGACAGACAGACAGACAGACAGACAGACAGACAGACAGACAGACAGACAGACAGACAGACAGACAGACAGACAGACAGACAGACAGACAGACAGACAGACAGACAGACAGACAGACAGACAGACAGACAGACAGACAGACAGACAGACAGACAGACAGACAGACAGACAGACAGACAGACAGACAGACAGACAGACAGACAGACAGACAGACAGACAGACAGACAGACAGACAGACAGACAGACAGACAGACAGACAGACAGACAGACAGACAGACAGACAGACAGACAGACAGACAGACAGACAGACAGACAGACAGACAGACAGACAGACAGACAGACAGACAGACAGACAGACAGACAGACAGACAGACAGACAGACAGACAGACAGACAGACAGACAGACAGACAGACAGACAGACAGACAGACAGACAGACAGACAGACAGACAGACAGACAGACAGACAGACAGACAGACAGACAGACAGACAGACAGACAGACAGACAGACAGACAGACAGACAGACAGACAGACAGACAGACAGACAGACAGACAGACAGACAGACAGACAGACAGACAGACAGACAGACAGACAGACAGACAGACAGACAGACAGACAGACAGACAGACAGACAGACAGACAGACAGACAGACAGACAGACAGACAGACAGACAGACAGACAGACAGACAGACAGACAGACAGACAGACAGACAGACAGACAGACAGACAGACAGACAGACAGACAGACAGACAGACAGACAGACAGACAGACAGACAGACAGACAGACAGACAGACAGACAGACAGACAGACAGACAGACAGACAGACAGACAGACAGACAGACAGACAGACAGACAGACAGACAGACAGACAGACAGACAGACAGACAGACAGACAGACAGACAGACAGACAGACAGACAGACAGACAGACAGACAGACAGACAGACAGACAGACAGACAGACAGACAGACAGACAGACAGACAGACAGACAGACAGACAGACAGACAGACAGACAGACAGACAGACAGACAGACAGACAGACAGACAGACAGACAGACAGACAGACAGACAGACAGACAGACAGACAGACAGACAGACAGACAGACAGACAGACAGACAGACAGACAGACAGACAGACAGACAATTCCTTTTGAGGAATTGGAAAGAAAATTGAAAGAGGTTCCTTTTCCAGAATGGATTTGACGACAGTCAACTTTTTTCTAGTTAAGTCCCTGGTGGTCTAGTGGCTAGGATCCAGCACTTTCACTGCTGTGGCCTGGGTTCGATTCCAGGTCAGGGAAACTGTTACACGCAGATAGAAAATTCCTCTTGAGGAATTGGAATGAACATTGACAGAGGTTCCTTTTTCTAGAATGGATTTTCCGACAGTCAACTTTTTTCCTGTACAGTCCCTGATGGTCTAGTGGCTAGCATCCAGCACTCTCACTGCTGTGGCCCGGGTTCGATTCCCGGTCAGGTCTATTATTATAGACGGAAAGACAGAAAATTCTTATCAAAGAATTGGAAAAAGCATTGAAAGAGGTTCCTTTTCCAGAATGGATTTGACGACAGTCAACTTTTTTCTAGTTAAGTCCCTGGTGGTCTAGTGGCTAGGATCCAGCACTTTCACTGCTGTGGCCTGGGTTCGATTCCAGGTCAGGGAAACTGTTACACGCAGATAGAAAATTCCTCTTGAGGAATTGGAATGAACATTGACAGAGGTTCCTTTTTCTAGAATGGATTTTCCGACAGTCAACTTTTTTCCTGTACAGTCCCTGATGGTCTAGTGGCTAGCATCCAGCACTCTCACTGCTGTGGCCCGGGTTCGATTCCCGGTCAGGTCTATTATTATAGACGGAAAGACAGAAAATTCTTATCAAAGAATTGGAAAAAGCATTGAAAGAGGTTCCTTTTCCAGAATGGATTTGACGACAGTCAACTTTTTTCTAGATAGACGGAAAGACAGAAAATTCTTATCAAAGAATTGGAAAAAGCATTGAAAGAGGTTCCTTTTCCAGAATGGATTTGACGACAGTCAACTTTTTTCTAGTTAAGTCCCTGGTGGTCTAGTGGCTAGGATCCAGCACTTTCACTGCTGTGGCCTGGGTTCGATTCCAGGTCAGGGAAACTGTTACACGCAGATAGAAAATTCCTCTTGAGGAATTGGAATGAACATTGACAGAGGTTCCTTTTTCTAGAATGGATTTTCCGACAGTCAACTTTTTTCCTGTACAGTCCCTGATGGTCTAGTGGCTAGCATCCAGCACTCTCACTGCTGTGGCCCGGGTTCGATTCCCGGTCAGGTCTATTATTATAGACGGAAAGACAGAAAATTCTTATCAAAGAATTGGAAAAAGCATTGAAAGAGGTTCCTTTTCCAGAATGGATTTGACGACAGTCAACTTTTTTCTAGTTAAGTCCCTGGTGGTCTAGTGGCTAGGATCCAGCACTTTCACTGCTGTGGCCTGGGTTCGATTCCAGGTCAGGGAAACTGTTACACGCAGATAGAAAATTCCTCTTGAGGAATTGGAATGAACATTGACAGAGGTTCCTTTTTCTAGAATGGATTTTCCGACAGTCAACTTTTTTCCTGTACAGTCCCTGATGGTCTAGTGGCT
This sequence comes from Urocampus carinirostris, assembly GCF_059441175.1. Classification (NCBI taxonomy): domain Eukaryota; kingdom Metazoa; phylum Chordata; class Actinopteri; order Syngnathiformes; family Syngnathidae; genus Urocampus; species Urocampus carinirostris. The sequence continues at coordinate 70,543,465 of NC_142350.1, read as the reverse complement.
AGCATCCAGCACTCTCACTGCTGTGGCCCGGGTTCGATTCCCGGTCAGGTCTATTATTATAGACGGAAAGACAGAAAATTCTTATCAAAGAATTGGAAAAAGCATTGAAAGAGGTTCCTTTTTCCAGAATGGATTTGACGACAGTCAACTCTTTTGTAGTAAAGTCCCTGGTGGTCTAGTGGCTAGGATCCAGCACTCTCAATGCTGTGGCCCGGGTTCGATTCCCGATCAGGTCTATTATTATAGACGGAAAGACAGAAAATTCTTATCAAAGAATTGGAAAAAGCATTGAAAGAGGTTCCTTTTTCCAGAATGGATTTGACGACAGTCAACTTTTTTCTAGTAAAGTCCCTGGTGGTCTAGTGGCTAGGATCCAGCACTCTCACTGTTGTGGCCCAGGTTCGATTCCCGGTCAGGGAAACTGTTACACGCAGATAGAAAATTCCTCTTGAGGAATTGGAATGAACATTGACAGAGGTTCCTTTTTCTAGAATGGATTTTACGACAGTCAACTTTTTTCCTGTACAGTCCCTGATGGTCTAGTGGCTAGCATCCAGCACTCTCACTGCTGTGGCCCGGGTTCGATTCCCGGTCAGGTCTATTATTATAGACGGAAAGACAGAAAATTCTTATCAAAGAATTGGAAAAAGCATTGAAAGAGGTTCCTTTTTCCAGAATGGATTTGACGACAGTCAACTTTTTTCCTGTAAAGTCCCTGGTGGTCTAGTGGCTAGGATCCAGCACTTTCACTGCTGTGGCCCGGGTTCGATTCCCGTTCAGGTCTATTATTATAGACGGAAAGACAGAAAATTCTTATCAAAGAATTGGAAAAAGCATTGAAAGAGGTTCCTTTTTCCAGAATGGGTTTTCCGACAGTCAACTTTTGTCCTGTTCGGTCCCTGATGGACTAGTGGCTAGGATCCAGCACTCTCACTGCTGTGGCCCGGGTTCGATTCCCGGTCAGGGATATTATAATAGACGGAAAGACAGAAAATTCTTATTGGAGAAAGCATTGAAAGAGGTTCCTTTTTCTAGAATGGGTTTTCCGACAGTCAACTTTTGTCCTGTTCGGTCCCTGATGGACTAGTGGCTAGGATCCAGCACTCTCACTGCTGTGGCCCGGGTTCGATTCCCGGTCAGGGATATTATAATAGACGGAAAGACAGAAAATTCTTATTGGAGAAAGCATTGAAAGAGGTTCCTTTTTCTAGAATGGGTTTTCCGACAGTCAACTTTTGTCCTGTTCGGTCCCTGATGGACTAGTGGCTAGGATCCAGCACTCTCACTGCTGTGGCCCGGGTTCGATTCCCGGTCAGGGATATTATAATAGACGGAAAGACAGAAAATTCTTATTGGAGAAAGCATTGAAAGAGGTTCCTTTTTCTAGAATGGGTTTTCCGACAGTCAACTTTTGTCCTGTTCGGTCCCTGATGGACTAGTGGCTAGGATCCAGCACTCTCACTGCTGTGGCCCGGGTTCGATTCCCGGTCAGGGATATTATAATAGACGGAAAGACAGAAAATTCTTATTGGAGAAAGCATTGAAAGAGGTTCCTTTTTCTAGAATGGGTTTTCCGACAGTCAACTTTTGTCCTGTTCGGTCCCTGATGGACTAGTGGCTAGGATCCAGCACTCTCACTGCTGTGGCCCGGGTCCGATTCCCGGTCAGGGATATTATAATAGACGGAAAGACAGAAAATTCTTATTGGAGAAAGCATTGAAAGAGGTTCCTTTTTCTAGAATGGGTTTTCCGACAGTCAACTTTTGTCCTGTTCGGTCCCTGATGGACTAGTGGCTAGGATCCAGCACTCTCACTGCTGTGGCCCGGGTTCGATTCCCGGTCAGGGATATTATAATAGACGGAAAGACAGAAAATTCTTATTGGAGAAAGCATTGAAAGAGGTTCCTTTTTCTAGAATGGGTTTTCCGACAGTCAACTTTTGTCCTGTTCGGTCCCTGATGGACTAGTGGCTAGGATCCAGCACTCTCACTGCTGTGGCCCGGGTTCGATTCCCGGTCAGGGATATTATAATAGACGGAAAGACAGAAAATTCTTATTGGAGAAAGCATTGAAAGAGGTTCCTTTTTCTAGAATGGGTTTTCCGACAGTCAACTTTTGTCCTGTTCGGTCCCTGATGGACTAGTGGCTAGGATCCAGCACTCTCACTGCTGTGGCCCGGGTTCGATTCCCGGTCAGGGATATTATAATAGACGGAAAGACAGAAAATTCTTATTGGAGAAAGCATTGAAAGAGGTTCCTTTTTCTAGAATGGGTTTTCCGACAGTCAACTTTTGTCCTGTTCGGTCCCTGATGGACTAGTGGCTAGGATCCAGCACTCTCACTGCTGTGGCCCGGGTTCGATTCCCGGTCAGGGATATTATAATAGACGGAAAGACAGAAAATTCTTATTGGAGAAAGCATTGAAAGAGGTTCCTTTTTCTAGAATGGGTTTTCCGACAGTCAACTTTTGTCCTGTTCGGTCCCTGATGGACTAGTGGCTAGGATCCAGCACTCTCACTGCTGTGGCCCGGGTTCGGTTCCCGGTCAGGGATATTATAATAGACGGAAAGACAGAAAATTCTTATTGGAGAAAGCATTGAAAGAGGTTCCTTTTTCTAGAATGGGTTTTCCGACAGTCAACTTTTGTCCTGTTCGGTCCCTGATGGACTAGTGGCTAGGATCCAGCACTCTCACTGCTGTGGCCCGGGTTCGATTCCCGGTCAGGGATATTATAATAGACGGAAAGACAGAAAATTCTTATTGGAGAAAGCATTGAAAGAGGTTCCTTTTTCTAGAATGGGTTTTCCGACAGTCAACTTTTGTCCTGTTCGGTCCCTGATGGACTAGTGGCTAGGATCCAGCACTCTCACTGCTGTGGCCCGGGTTCGATTCCCGGTCAGGGATATTATAATAGACGGAAAGACAGAAAATTCTTATTGGAGAAAGCATTGAAAGAGGTTCCTTTTTCTAGAATGGGTTTTCCGACAGTCAACTTTTGTCCTGTTCGGTCCCTGATGGACTAGTGGCTAGGATCCAGCACTCTCACTGCTGTGGCCCGGGTTCGATTCCCGGTCAGGGATATTATAATAGACGGAAAGACAGAAAATTCTTATTGGAGAAAGCATTGAAAGAGGTTCCTTTTTCTAGAATGGGTTTTCCGACAGTCAACTTTTGTCCTGTTCGGTCCCTGATGGACTAGTGGCTAGGATCCAGCACTCTCACTGCTGTGGCCCGGGTTCGATTCCCGGTCAGGGATATTATAATAGACGGAAAGACAGAAAATTCTTATTGGAGAAAGCATTGAAAGAGGTTCCTTTTTCTAGAATGGGTTTTCCGACAGTCAACTTTTGTCCTGTTCGGTCCCTGATGGACTAGTGGCTAGGATCCAGCACTCTCACTGCTGTGGCCCGGGTTCGATTCCCGGTCAGGGATATTATAATAGACGGAAAGACAGAAAATTCTTATTGGAGAAAGCATTGAAAGAGGTTCCTTTTTCTAGAATGGGTTTTCCGACAGTCAACTTTTGTCCTGTTCGGTCCCTGATGGACTAGTGGCTGGGATCCAGCACTCTCACTGCTGTGGCCCGGGTTCGATTCCCGGTCAGGGATATTATAATAGACGGAAAGACAGAAAATTCTTATTGGAGAAAGCATTGAAAGAGGTTCCTTTTTCTAGAATGGGTTTTCCGACAGTCAACTTTTGTCCTGTTCGGTCCCTGATGGACTAGTGGCTAGGATCCAGCACTCTCACTGCTGTGGCCCGGGTTCGATTCCCGGTCAGGGATATTATAATAGACGGAAAGACAGAAAATTCTTATTGGAGAAAGCATTGAAAGAGGTTCCTTTTTCTAGAATGGGTTTTCCGACAGTCAACTTTTGTCCTGTTCGGTCCCTGATGGACTAGTGGCTAGGATCCAGCACTCTCACTGCTGTGGCCCGGGTTCGATTCCCGGTCAGGGATATTATAATAGACGGAAAGACAGAAAATTCTTGTTGGAGAAAGCATTGAAAGAGGTTCCTTTTTCTAGAATGGGTTTTCCGACAGTCAACTTTTGTCCTGTTCGGTCCCTGATGGACTAGTGGCTAGGATCCAGCACTCTCACTGCTGTGGCCCGGGTTCGATTCCCGGTCAGGGATATTATAATAGACGGAAAGACAGAAAATTCTTATTGGAGAAAGCATTGAAAGAGGTTCCTTTTTCTAGAATGGGTTTTCCGACAGTCAACTTTTGTCCTGTTCGGTCCCTGATGGACTAGTGGCTAGGATCCAGCACTCTCACTGCTGTGGCCCGGGTTCGATTCCCGGTCAGGGATATTATAATAGACGGAAAGACAGAAAATTCTTATTGGAGAAAGCATTGAAAGAGGTTCCTTTTTCTAGAATGGGTTTTCCGACAGTCAACTTTTGTCCTGTTCGGTCCCTGATGGACTAGTCGCTAGGATCCAGCACTCTCACTGCTGTGGCCCGGGTTCGATTCCCGGTCAGGGATATTATAATAGACGGAAAGACAGAAAATTCTTATTGGAGAAAGCATTGAAAGAGGTTCCTTTTTCTAGAATGGGTTTTCCGACAGTCAACTTTTGTCCTGTTCGGTCCCTGATGGACTAGTGGCTAGGATCCAGCACTCTCACTGCTGTGGCCCGGGTTCGATTCCCGGTCAGGGATATTATAATAGACGGAAAGACAGAAAATTCTTATTGGAGAAAGCATTGAAAGAGGTTCCTTTTTCTAGAATGGGTTTTCCGACAGTCAACTTTTGTCCTGTTCGGTCCCTGATGGACTAGTGGCTAGGATCCAGCACTCTCACTGCTGTGGCCCGGGTTCGATTCCCGGTCAGGGATATTATAATAGACGGAAAGACAGAAAATTCTTATTGGAGAAAGCATTGAAAGAGGTTCCTTTTTCTAGAATGGGTTTTCCGACAGTCAACTTTTGTCCTGTTCGGTCCCTGATGGACTAGTGGCTAGGATCCAGCACTCTCACTGCTGTGGCCCGGGTTCGATTCCCGGTCAGGGATATTATAAAAGACGGAAAGACAGAAAATTCTTATTGGAGAAAGCATTGAAAGAGGTTCCTTTTTCTAGAATGGGTTTTCCGACAGTCAACTTTTGTCCTGTTCGGTCCCTGATGGACTAGTGGCTAGGATCCAGCACTCTCACTGCTGTGGCCCGGGTTCGATTCCCGGTCAGGGATATTATAATAGACGGAAAGACAGAAAATTCTTATTGGAGAAAGCATTGAAAGAGGTTCCTTTTTCTAGAATGGGTTTTCCGACAGTCAACTTTTGTCCTGTTCGGTCCCTGATGGACTAGTGGCTAGGATCCAGCACTCTCACTGCTGTGGCCCGGGTTCGATTCCCGGTCAGGGATATTATAATAGACGGAAAGACAGAAAATTCTTATTGGAGAAAGCATTGAAAGAGGTTCCTTTTTCTAGAATGGGTTTTCCGACAGTCAACTTTTGTCCTGTTCGGTCCCTGATGGACTAGTGGCTAGGATCCAGCACTCTCACTGCTGTGGCCCGGGTTCGATTCCCGGTCAGGGATATTATAATAGACGGAAAGACGGAAAATTCTTATTGGAGAAAGCATTGAAAGAGGTTCCTTTTTCTAGAATGGGTTTTCCGACAGTCAACTTTTGTCCTGTTCGGTCCCTGATGGACTAGTGGCTAGGATCCAGCACTCTCACTGCTGTGGCCCGGGTTCGATTCCCGGTCAGGGATATTATAATAGACGGAAAGACAGAAAATTCTTATTGGAGAAAGCATTGAAAGAGGTTCCTTTTTCTAGAATGGGTTTTCCGACAGTCAACTTTTGTCCTGTTCGGTCCCTGATGGACTAGTGGCTAGGATCCAGCACTCTCACTGCTGTGGCCCGGGTTCGATTCCCGGTCAGGGATATTATAATAGACGGAAAGACAGAAAATTCTTATTGGAGAAAGCATTGAAAGAGGTTCCTTTTTCTAGAATGGGTTTTCCGACAGTCAACTTTTGTCCTGTTCGGTCCCTGATGGACTAGTGGCTAGGATCCAGCACTCTCACTGCTGTGGCCCGGGTTCGATTCCCGGTCAGGGATATTATAATAGACGGAAAGACAGAAAATTCTTATTGGAGAAAGCATTGAAAGAGGTTCCTTTTTCTAGAATGGGTTTTCCGACAGTCAACTTTTGTCCTGTTCGGTCCCTGATGGACTAGTGGCTAGGATCCAGCACTCTCACTGCTGTGGCCCGGGTTCGATTCCCGGTCAGGGATATTATAATAGACGGAAAGACAGAAAATTCTTATTGGAGAAAGCATTGAAAGAGGTTCCTTTTTCTAGAATGGGTTTTCCGACAGTCAACTTTTGTCCTGTTCGGTCCCTGATGGACTAGTGGCTAGGATCCAGCACTCTCACTGCTGTGGCCCGGGTTCGATTCCCGGTCAGGGATATTATAATAGACGGAAAGACAGAAAATTCTTATTGGAGAAAGCATTGAAAGAGGTTCCTTTTTCTAGAATGGGTTTTCCGACAGTCAACTTTTGTCCTGTTCGGTCCCTGATGGACTAGTGGCTAGGATCCAGCACTCTCACTGCTGTGGCCCGGGTTCGATTCCCGGTCAGGGATATTATAATAGACGGAAAGACAGAAAATTCTTATTGGAGAAAGCATTGAAAGAGGTTCCTTTTTCTAGAATGGGTTTTCCGACAGTCAACTTTTGTCCTGTTCGGTCCCTGATGGACTAGTGGCTAGGATCCAGCACTCTCACTGCTGTGGCCCGGGTTCGATTCCCGGTCAGGGATATTATAATAGACGGAAAGACAGAAAATTCTTATTGGAGAAAGCATTGAAAGAGGTTCCTTTTCTAGAATGGATTTGACGACAGTCAACTTTTTTCTAGTAAAGTCCTTGGTGGTCTAGTGGCTAGGATCCAGCACTTTCACTGCTGTGGCCCGGGTTCGATTCCAGGTCAGGGAAACTGTTACACGCAGATAGAAAATTCCTCTTGAGGAATTGGAATGAACATTGAAAGAGGTTCCTTTTTCTAGAATGGATTTTCCGACAGTCAACTTTTTTCTAGTAAAGTCCCTGATGGTCTAGTGGCTAGGATCCAGCACTCTCACTGCTGTGGCCCGGGTTCGATTCCCGGTCAGGGAAACTATTACAGACAGACAGATAGACAATTCCTCTTGAGGAATTGGAAAGAACATTGAAAGAGGTTCCTTTTTCTAGAATGGGCTTTCCGACAGTCAACTTTTGTCCTGTACGGTCCCTGATGGTCTAGTGGCTAGGATCCAGCACTCTCACTGCTGTGGCCTGGGTTCGATTCCCAGTCAGGGAAACTATGTTTTGTTCTATTCCCCCCTTCCTTTAAGTCATTTTGTGCACAATTTTCCATAATATTTGGTCATATAGGGATGAAAGAAGCAAAAACAACCCGAAGAGCCGTTTAGGACCCAAAAAGAGCCGGTTCCTTTTAGTGAGCCGAGCTGAAGAAGCCGGTTCTCGACATACTCTACTAACTTTACTCAACTTCATTCTACTTCGACTCGACTTCAAAATACCGCATTTAGGACACAGCGTCAGGGGAACCCGTGTATTTTTACCTTCATGCACTGTAACTTTGACGTAATTCGGTTCTTAATTATCAATTTCAAGCCCTGATTTTTGTGCGCCGGCTAGATTTTCTTGTGCGCTGAGAATGTGCGAGCAGTGCGCAATTGCGCACGCGCGCAGCTTAGAGGGAACACTGTTGGGCACCATTTCCTGTGGTGTGTCTTTAGCAAATACAGCCTGGGGACGCCCCTCCCTCTCCAGGCAAACATATGTTACATAACAATAAAGTCCAACCCGTCTGTGCTGGGAATGCGGTTTTACCACTTGTGCTTTCACAACCAAATCTTTCCTGAAATTTCGAGTTTGTTTTCTGGAAGCAGCCAGAAAGGCAAAGCGAATATGAAACCGGATTAAACGGGGCACTGCAGGGTAAAACGTGTAATGATGTCTTTGAAGAGAAAAAAAGGTTAAAAAAAAAAACTATCAGGAGTGATAGGCAAAAAAAATACAACCTGTTGCTTGGATAAACTCGCCCAAGTTGTAATAACAATGTAATAAAGAATAATAGTGCCTAGTGTTAGGAATTAATATCAAAATGTACCGTTTACCAAATTGTTCGAATGAGTTAATGGAGTCATTAACCAAACACAACCTACATTCACCCAAAAATTTGTGCGCGCTTGTTTCTTGAGGGAAAAGATGAACAGGAAGCCGGCATTTCCACACGGGGGGAGATTTAATTTCCCTAACAAAAGAACTAAGTGTACTCCATCGAAAACGGCCGAATTAGTGTTGTTGGAGTCTATGGGAAGCTTTCTTCTGAAGTCCTTTAGCTCTCTCCTATTGGCCATTTTCTCCCCGCATTATGCATGCTGACTCCTCCCTTGGGCGTGCCAAGGAAGCCCCCCATGGGCTTCACCATTTTGTCGAAGATGGTCGCGAAGTCTGGAATACTCAAAACAACACCGAGCGTTTCTACGTCATCAGGGCCTTTCTGCGTCTGGAAGTGCTGATTATCTTATCGGCCTTCTTCTCCCCGCATAATGGTGTGCCTACTCCTTCCATGGGCGCGCCAAGGAAGGCCCCCCCCTGGGCATCGCGATGTCTGGAATACTCGAAACAACACCAAGCGTTTCTATGTCATCAGGGCCTTTCTGCGTCTGGAAGTGCTGATTATCTTATCGGCCTTCTTCTCACCGCATAATGGTGTGCCAACTCCTCCCATGGGCATGCCAAGGAAGGCCCCCCCTGGGCGTCGCGATATCTGGAATACTCAAAACAACACAGAGCGTTTCTACGTCATCAGGGCCTTTCTGCGTCTGGAAGTGCTGATTATCTTATCGGCCTTCTTCTCACCGCATAATAGTGTGCCAACTCCTCCCATGGGCACGCCAAGGAAGGCCCCCCCTGGGCGTCGCGATGTCTGGAATACTCAAAACAACACCGAGCGTTTCTACTTCATCAGGGTCTTTCTGCGTCTGGAAGTGCTGATTATCTTATCGGCCTTCTTCTCCCCGCATAATGGTGTGCCTACTCCTTCCATGGGCGCGCCAAGGAAGGCCCCCCCCTGGGCGTCGCGATGTCTGGAATACTCGAAACAACACCAAGCGTTTCTACGTCATCAGGGCCTTTCTGCGTCTGGAAGTGTTGATTATCTTATTGGCACAATAGTGCACGGAAAATAAGTGCAATAACATTTCGACGCAGTACTGTAATTTAAACGTCCATCGAATGAAAGTATCAGTTCGAAATTCTCACGTCCGGAACAAAGGGTAGACCCAATCGCGTAAAGTTTCTCACAAGTTTATTGAGACAAAGAGGAAAGGCAGAGCCCGCCATCCGGGAAGCCAACCGCTCACAGAATCGGAACGTGTTCCGAAAGCGGAAGTGGATCTTCCGGAGCGGGAGATCGTGGTGTCAAAGACAGAAAAAACATGTCGATAGCCGGGACAGGAGAGCCAAAACGTGGTCGGGGTCAAAAAACAGGTCGTAGCCGGAGACAAACGGGGAAATCAGGGACGGACGGGTGGAATACTGGTCCAAAACGCGGGACCGACAGGAGTCAGAGTCAAAGTGCTTGCCTTGTAGAAACAGAGGTTTGTTGACGGACTGACAACAGGCGAGTGAAAAGACTGGGCTTAAAAAAGGACACTTTTCGAGAGATTCTGAGGCGGACTTGCTGGTGGACCTGCCCGGTGTGTTCCTCGTTCTTCATGATGCTCTCTGCGCTTTAAACAGACCTCTGAGACTATCACAGTGTAGTTGCATTCATGCAGAGACTTGAACACACATAGGCGGATTCCGGCAGTGGCTCAGGAGGTAGAGCGCTCGTCTTGGGATCAAGCGATCGCAGTTCGAATCCCGGCTCCTCCGTGTTACATGTCGAAGTGTCCTTGGGTAAGGCGATCGCAGTTCGAATCCCGGCTCCTCCGTGTTACATGTCGAAGTGTCCTTGGGTAAGACACTGAACCCCTAATGCCCCCAATAAGCAGGTTAGTGCCTTACATGGCTGCACGGCCGCTATTGGGAAATGTGAAGCACACTGTAAAGCGCTTTGGGAAGTCTTGACTTGAAAAGCGCTATAGAAACGCAGATCATTTCATTTCATCGTTCGTCATTTAGATCAACATTGAATCATTCAGAGATCCTCACTGAACTTCTGGAAAGAATTTTCTGCACTGAAAGTAAAGGGGCTGAATCATTTTGCACGCACACTTTTTCGTTTTTGATTTTGTATAAACATTGTTTATTCCTACGCTATCACTCTTAACTTTTTTTCGTATTGTAAATGATTTTGCACTTTTTAAATCTGTCGTCCATTTGACACGATACAATGAAAAGAAATTGAATTCTAGAATTGAAATAACTTTTGAATTTATGTAAAATAAAATAAAGAATGTTCAAAATGTTAAACCTAACCGGGACACAACACAGAAAATACTCTAGGGGGCAGCAAAACTTCATTTCTACCTCCTGACTCACCAACCAGTAAATGGAATGGAATTTGTTTGTTTTTGAAACGAGAACATCTTGAAACTAGATTTTGCACATAGTACATTCAGAACATTCAGTACTATTATGACTCATTGGACGGTATTTGGGGAGTGAATTGCATAACACTGAAGTTATACATTTGATGAAGGATTATATATTTATTTGACTAAACTCGTTGCAAACACTAGTCGTATTTACATTCATATACGTCTGTAAAATGTGACATTTTCCTTCTTTATTTTTGCCATTTCCTGTCTTATAAAACAGACCGTAACATACTTGCAAAGCTCAGTCAATTACTCCCCTTATTAAAGATTACAATTCCCTCATCTAGTGATAATAACCTAACAAACACAACACAGCACCTATTTACTCATAGCAAGGACTAAAAAAACTAGATATAAAAGATACTCTCTTGGCAACAAGTTTATTGAATTGACCAAAGAAACAATTATTTTAGTCTTTCTCGGTTCTTTTCTCACTTGCAGTGAATTAGTGATGTTTATTATAAGTAATAGATTAGAAATAGGGTAAATAAAAACGAGTATTTTTTGTTATTTTTTCCCTGTACCAAAAAACTGTTTTTTTGTTTACATTAATATATATATATATATATATATATATATATATATATATATATATATATATATATATATATATATATATATATATATATATATATATATAGATAGATAGATAGATAGATAGATAGATAGATAGATAGATAGATAGATAGATAGATAGATAGATAGATAGATAGATAGATAGATAGATAGATAGATAGATAGATAGATAGATAGATAGATAGATAGATAGATAGATAGATAGATAGATAGATAGATAGATACTTTATTCATCCCCGCAGGGAAATTAAAAAAAACAAAAAAACAAAAACATATATATATATATATATATATATATATATATATATATATATATATATATATATATATATATATATATATATATATATATATATATATATATATATATATGGTCGAAGTAAAACTGTTACCAAATAACACAAATATTTCTAACATGAATCTAATCTGAGTTTTATTTTGACATTTCCTGTCATTCAAAAATGACAATAATTCCATTGTCTGGTACTCAAGCAAGCTATCGCATCTTTTGGGGTAATTTATTGACTCTATAGGCCTTTACTCGTCACATATTTTATTTGATAATGTTTTAATTGTGATTGTTAATTTTAAAAGTAACTAGAAAGTAGGTAGATTATTTACTGTTTAACCAAATAGTTCTAGAAAGAACTAGTCACCGTGACGTCACAATGACGGAGTTCCGTTCTTTATATAAAGGGCACGTTCTCCTTCGTTCTCAGTCTTCCGCCTTACAACATCAAGGCAGTAATGGCGAATTGAATCCAGACTCACATTTTTGTTCTAAATTTTTTTTTTCTTTCAAACTCGACAAACAGAAACAAAAAAGAAGGCTTAACTTCAACATTAATATGATGCAAACTACGAGACGAGTCATGAGCTGCTTCATATTCCCACAAAATGGAGTCGCGGACGGTTCGGTGCACTGCGTGTCGCCTTCCGCCGCCGCCGCCGTCGCCCCCGCAGCGACCTTGGATGCCGGCAACGGCGTAGCCCCCAAGCAGCGACCCGCCGACCTGGAAATCATCCCCAAAAGCGGCCTGGCCAACATGCACCACCGCAACATCAGCGACGACGACGTGGAGGCGAGCGACGGTTCACCGCCGGATACGCCCGACTCCCAGGAGCCCCACGTCGGCGACGGTCGTTACCAGGCCGTGGAAGCCGAGACGCGGAGCCTTATCGGCCGCTTTCTCACAGACTTTACCGGCCTGTCGACTGCTAGCTGGAACGAAAGCAAAGCCCATTCGACGATGAAAAGAGTCGTTGCCAGCTTGCTGGAAAAGCATAAATATAAATACAATGGTAGGTAGTCCTCCATTTTTTTCTTATTTTACGACGTTATTTCGTCACAGGAGTACGTGACTGGAGCCGTTAGCTAGGCCGCCATTTTCCTCCTAACCGAGACATTTTTACGTGCCAAAATTCCCCAAAAATGAAGTCATATTCTTTACCTATATCCTAAATATTCACAAACTATATAATGTCACTCGAATGAGGTTGCTATTGTTAATAGTTAGTGACCCAATTCAAAAATTAACGATCAATTTAGCAAAGAAAGGACGATAATTGACAACCAAGACATTTTTACATGCTAAAATTCACCAAAAATGAAGTCATATTCTTTACTTATATCGTAAATCTTTATACACTTTATAATATAACTCGAATGGTGTTGCTATTGTCAATAGTTAGTGACCCAATTCAAAAGTTAACGATCAATTTATCAAAGAAAGGACGATAATTAACGTGTTTTCTGAACCCAATGTAATATCACTCATTTTCTTAAACTAAGATCCCTGCAAGGCAATTTTGGGTGTGACATTTCCACAAGGGAGCAGCTTTCATTTGAATTGCAAAAAGTACTTCTACTTTTTGTTGGTGTTAAAAATGAGGCCGTTTGTGGACTCCCAACTGCAAATCTGGAAGGCAGAAACGTTAAAAGTGAAACAGAGAACATGCACCCACGCCATTGCATTGCCAAGAAGGGTTAGTTAAACTGAAACTAAATGGTGTAATGCCATGTTTAAACGAGGCGTTTTGTTTACTCTGAACTGCAGAACTGGACGACAGGAACTTAGTGTGCAGACACAAGAACAAAACATTGTTTTGTGTAACAGTTTGTTAAACGAGAACATACCATATTTTAATTACTTAAACTGCTAATCTGAGGACAGAAACGTAAAGTGAGCAGAAATTTGCCCACCCTTCCCATTTCCTTGCAAAGAACAGCTTGTTGAACCTGAAATGGGAAGTATTATTTACGCAGATAAACTGGAAACTGGAAGTCAGAAATGTTAAAAAAAAAAGCGGGCAGAAACTAGGAACAAAGATTTTTTTTCTTGCAAGTGTTTGGAAAACCTGAACTTTAGGTATCTCCCTCCTCTGAAACAGGGTCTTTTTATTTACTAAGACTGCAAATCTGGAAGACAAAAACATAAGTGAGTTGAAACCTGAAAAATATGTTCTTGCAGAGAAGTTTGTTGAACCAGAGCTTACTTTCGTTGAAACAGGGTTTTGTATTTTATAGAGTGCAAATCTGAAAGACGGAGACCTAACAACTGAGCAGGACAACAAAAACTAACACTTGATGGGTTTGGCCTCTAAAAAATAATTAGCTCCTACATACTTCAACGATAATGGATATTCATACTTGTGCAGGTGTAGGCGTCGACCTTTCAAGTACAAAGGAGACGATCCTACGCAAACGAAGTAACCGTTTGTGCTGCAGTTCCCTTCCGGATCCTGTGGCTACAGTTGGCAATGAACAGAACAATCCAATCAAAAAAGTATGAATATTTGTGGATCCACGTCTATCTAGGTGGCCAGATTACGGTGCGTATTCTATTGCGAAACATGGAAAGGGCTGGAGTAAAGTCCTGTTTATTTGTTTGGCGAACTCTCCATATTACCTAAATCGGTGTTCTTTTTAACCCTTTTGAAAAAAAGGCACACTTTTTTTTCCTTAAGGTACATTTTGCTTCAAAACTGTTTAAAATCATATCCCCGTCACGATTTTCTAACTTTTGTTTTTGGCTGAAATTCTCATACTGTCAAAATTGACAGTATGGTATAAGGACTACCTCATTAGCATATACAAAATAGCAATATGCTGACACATGTTGATATGCATGAATCTTACTAACCATGGAATGATCTTTTGCAAAGATAAAATTAGACACATTAGTTTTTCCCAGCACGCAGGTCGAAAAACACAGACCTAAACGTTATCCCGTGGTTCATAAACTGAGCAATGACTAGCGTGCATCCAACCAATTCTATCGTGAGGGGAAACGTCGGCAAAATCCTCCATCACTCGAGGCAACACGGGGCCTTACAAAAAGCTCCATTAACGCTATCGTTTCATTATCAATCGCAGGTATCATCAACAAATTGTCCCTGGACGACCGAGGGGAAGACGTGAGCTTCGTCAGCGAAGTAGCAAAGAGCCTGTTCTCGGACGGCACCACCAACTGGGGCCGCGTGGCCAGCCTGGTGGCCTTCGGCGCCGTCGTTTCGCAGTATCTCAAGGAAAAGGGCCGAGCGCACTGCGTGGAGCCGGTGGCCCGAGAGATCTCCTCCTATTTGCTGTCGTATCAGCGCAACTGGCTGCTGAAAAACAACTCTTGGGTAAGTCGGTGATTCATGGCCGGCCGCTAAGAGATTGTGAAACGCTGCAAATTCTACGTGTGGCCGCCGCCGCGCCCTGTAATGAATCGGACTATTGCTATTGGGAACGACCCATATTGGTTTTTAAGGACCGATAACTAGTATTCAGGGAAAGCTGATATTTGGAGGTGATTTACTGTAAAGGCTTAAAATGGGCGCATAAAGAAAATGTGTGTTCAAATAAAACCAGTAGCTCTCTTTTTACAATGATTTCGACTTTCAATGCAACTTGGCTCGATTAAAATAACTGTGCAGGAAATCAAATCAGGCTTAGCAGCAATTTGTACAAAAGTGCACTCGGACTTCAATCGATCCTCGATGTGTTTCTACAATAAATGAGTACAAATGTCAACACAACCAACATGACTTAAAGCAAAAAGTATTCAAATTTCAACGGAGTTGGCGAATTGAAAAGTACGGCCAGGCCTGTTTTTGAGCCAGATTGACTAATGTTATGATACCAGCTAATCACTTGGCCTTCCACTTGTGTGTGCTTTTTATTCTCTATTCAAACACACATGCTTGATTGGCCAATCAATGTTAGGATATGAGCTTATCTATCAGTCTTCACCCGAATTTGCTTACCTAAAACAAGTTAACTACTCCTTATGCAATATCTTAATCACACAAGCTTTGTGACAAGCGTCAATTTCCAAATATGTGCGCCGACGCTAGGGGCCTCCCGATAATCGGTCTAAGCTTCTTTTCTCCCCTCCGTCTTCCAGGATGGCTTTGTGGAATTCTTTCGGGAAGCGGATCCCGAGTCTACAGTGAGGAATACCTTGATGGCCTTTGCCGGGGTGGCCGGCATCGGCGCCACCTTGGCCCTTTTGATCAGGTGAATTTGTCGGACTCTCGAGAGACAATTTTTGAGGAGCGCTTCCGACGTCCACGTCACCTTTTGGACTAAAAAACGGAAACGTGAGCAAAGTCGTCGCCGGTGACGGCAGTCGGGCGTTCCCGCCCACCAGTCGGCGTCTCGGCACGGCATCTCCACCTCGTACGGCGTCGAGTTTATATTTAATTTACAAAGAAATTTATTTTTTCAGATAAATGTCAAATCTATTTCTATGCAAATTTGTAAAAGTTTCCGCTTGCTTTTTTTTTTCCCCCCTATCGCTCGATTGAGTTCAGTTTACGAGTCGAGGACGTGAGTCGAGGACGCGTTCCCGGCGTATCGGTAATGAAACGTAGCCGGAAGCGCGGCAAAAAGCGCCCCCCCCCTTGGGCTCATTTCCATAAACGTCATTCCGGAAAGATCCACTTCACGCGAGCCGAGCGCGGGGCGTTTGCATCGGTGTCGCACCCCGGAGGTCGTCCGAGATGCTCTTGAGGACGGAAGTGTCTTCAAGAAGGCCGCTAGCCTAAGCAAGTCCAGCTGTAAGCTATCCGAAGAATGTGTAGATGATTTGTTCATTAGTAAATAAACAAAAAAGTGACTTGAAATGTTTTGGTTCACATTCTTTCTGTCGAAGAACTTTCTGTTTACGAATGCAGAAGTTTTTTTTTTTTTGGTTCCGCTTCATTTCCTTTTTATCGCGCGACAGCAGTTTCTTAGAAATGACGCCCCTTCCTGGCCTCTGTTCCACATCCGCTAAAGTGATATCATGTTCTTATTAAGGGCCGATATGGGGTTTTCAGGGAATGTTCGAACTGTTAGCATATTTATTTGCTGTAAAAGCTCAAAATTAGGCGTGAGGACTTTTTCTTGTAAGGAAAAAGACTAAGAAGGGTTGGTTGGATCCTGATGGGTCGTAAGGGCACCGTGTCCTGTGTTTTTTTTGGGGTTCGTACAGCCTGGTAGCATCCATCCCCTACAGACCATCATCTGGTCTCAAACCGGGGACCTTTTGCGTGTTGGGCAAAAAAGAGATGAACATTTCGACACAACTAACATGGCGCTCATCTTGGTCCTGTCCCCTCGACAAACAAACCACACTTCACATTATTCTTTTCACGTAATAAGACTATACGACACTGCGTTTTGAGGGTCATAGATCGCATCTCATCGTCACACAACAAAAATGATCATATGTACAACTTGAACGAACTAATATTATGGTAATGGCTCAGTTTTTTTTTTATAGCTTGCCACTCCTTGCACATTGCTCTCTGCACTATTGTAATTACAGCGTTATTGTTACAGTGTTAATGTTACTGTGTACCTGACTTGTTAACCTGACTGCCCATTTTGCACATCTGGTTAGCTACTCTTCTTGCACTATCGGCACTATGGTAAAATACTATACGTAGCCAAAATACAATACAACATTATTTATATCTGTACATTCAAGGAAACTGTGGGGGTCAGATGCATCGACATTTCGTTCTGTATACACGTGTACTAGAATGACAATAAAGTAGATCTGAATCTGAATCGGGGTTGGGTAGGGTTACTTTAACTGGATTACTTTCAATGACTTTTGGATTACTCCAATACCAAATATGCTAATATGATTGCTGGGATGGGCTCCAGCACCCCCTTGACCCTACTGAGGACAAGCGGTGCAGCTAATAATAATAATAATAATAATTTCCTTGTATTGTCATTCTGTGTAACAATGTACACAGAACGAAATGTCAATTGCACCTGACCCGTTGTAGCGAGCCGATGCAGCCGCAGCCAACAGAGGGCGCCGCCGACCACTTTTTAAGTCTTAGGAATGACTCGGCCGGGGCGCGAACCCGAACCTCCCAGTCTCAAAGCGGGCGCCTTACCATCTAGGCTACTGATGGTAATGAGATGAGATGAAGACAAAATAAACTCAATATGAATAAAATGATGATTCACAACACGTAGTAAGCTTTCTCTCCTGGCTTTGATCTCTGGCAAAACTAACATCAAATGCCACAGAAACAAAATTAAAATAAATCATCATTTTTGCCCTTCCATGTATTCAGTTACTCCCCAAGCCTGCACAAAATTGAGTCATTTTATTCATATTGAGTTTTTCTTTTATTAGCATATTTGGTATTGGAGTCATCCAAAAGTTATTGTAAGTAATCCAGTTAAAGTAACCCTACCCAACCTTGCAGCTCATCTCCCAAACTTGCACCTTAATATTGCAATTAATGCACTCTCATTCACAAACACACGCTTGATTCATCAACGAATGATATGATAATAGCTAATCGATCATTCCCCACATGAGCAGGCTTCCCTTAAATAGTTCATTACACACTAAATGCTATCTTAATCACACACACAAACTTTTCTACCTTCGACTTTTTCAAATATATTACCAGTGTTCTTGAATCACAGGGTGTCAGGACGCAGGAGTTAACAGAAATGCCGCTTTTTACTCCATTCTGTTAATCTTCCCGCTATAGTGGCTCTGCATCAGGACACATATCCAATCAGAAAGCGCAAGCTTTAAAAGGTGCTTTAATCTTGGGCAAAGTGCTTACGAATGCTTGAAATTGTTGCCATCTTTCTTGGGTTAGGTGTGCTAGTGTTTAGTCTCCAAATTTGTTTTAAACTTATTTTATGTTTTTATTTCGGTGTTAAACTGAATTTAGGGTTCCTCAGATAGGGTTGGGGCTAGTGTTAGGTTTAGGGTTAGAAACTAGGGTTAGAGTTCAATATTGGGGTTCTAAACTGAATATGGTATTAAAAAATGGGTTTAAAGCCAGGCTTACGGTTAGAAACGGGATAAGAAGAAGAAAGATAAGAAAAAGAAGAGGGTAAGGAATGGGATCACAAGGAAGTGCAGAAACTGGAGAAAAGATTTGTTTACATGTTTAAAGGACCAGTGTTGGGCATGGTTCTTTCAAAAAGTAATTGGTTATAGTTACTACTTCTTGGATAAAGTAGACGAATTACTCCAAAGTAAATAGTTTCCGGGGAAAGTCAATATTTCCCTCACTTTAAAAAGAAGTTGTATTTCAAAGAATAATAATTTTCCTGCGCGGATACGAAATACCGCGGTGACGTCTTTGACCGGTGTCGATTTGAAGGGATCGAAATTCCGACTATTTTGGACAGTTTCGTTTTTAAATGAATTTACCTGGTACGGTGGAGTAGCGGAGGGATGCAGAAGGGGGAGGAGACGGTAGATTCAAATGAAAAGTGATTTCAAAAGGGATACAAGTTAGGGTTTTAAACTGATTTTAGGGTTTGGGCTAGAGTTATAGTTTGAAACTAAGGTTTCTGCTCTGGTTCTTTGGTTCTGCTCCGGATTTCTTCTTTCAATGGTATTGGAAAAATTGAAAGTCGTGTAAAAGCACTTGAATCTGACTATGAAAAAGGTGTACGAACCCTGTGTGTAGCGTCCGACAGGGAGAGAGTCCCGGCTGCAACCGAGATTAAACAATTGTCCCGTCAAATGAAAAAGGATGCTGATACCGATATCTAGTTCTCATGATTCGTGTCCAAATTTGTCCATTGCATCTACCAGAAACATAACTTCCCCCCATAATTGTTGAGATCCTTACTTTGAAGGAGGAATAGGGGGTCTGTGGTTTCCTAGGTGATCGTCGGCAGTCTACTTCTCACGGGAATTCTGGGAGCTTGAAAGAAATCTTGCGCAATTCCACAGTAACACTTGCGTCAGATAAAGACACTATTTCTGCATCTTTTGAGTGAATCTATGGTAGTGACCTCGATTTATTTTAATATGCATCATTCTCATTAAAGCAACCTATTCATTAACGTTCAAAACCTTTTTCCCCAAACCTGCTCGGTTGGAAAGGCAACGTAATTTCCGGGGCGTCGTGCCATTCTTGACAGTTGAGTCTCGGCTGCGCTTCCTATTTTAACACATTGTAGTTAATCAATTTTGGGAAAAATAATAACGCTACCTCATATGAAATAGAACATAATATGTATATACTAATATGAAAGACACTAAAAACTGATTCACAGTGAAAAAATAGGGAAATTAGGATTTGACGTAATGTAATCCAAATGGTTGATCGCTGTATTTTAACCACTGACCGGAAAAGTGAAAGGATTAAGTCAAAATGTTGAAAGAGCCATATTGGACCTGTTGGGAATTACCGTATTTTCCGCACTATAGGGCGCACCGGGTTATAGGGCGCACCCCCAAAAAATAGTTTTTGGTCCAATATCTTCCATAGATAAGGCGCACCGGATTATAAGGCGTTACAATGGGAACGTGGACAAAACAGTCGGATGGTTCAGTCCAACTTCTTACCCCCTTAACATTCCCAAAGCTTGCAAAGAAGCAAATACGTGTCGAGAACACGTGCGGATGCGGTGTCCGTACGATGTCACTCAAATGCATTGTTCCAAATATCATTCGGAAGGTTAAAGTCTTGGGATTCAAGAAATGCCAACCATTCCTTAGTTTTTATTTTCTTTTTCGCTCGCAACTTTACTGTGCATATGACAAAAAACACTTGGAATTGAGTTGAATTTAAAAATAGACACTCCATTCCATCCATTATCTGCACCGCTTATCACAGAAAGATTGAGTTCAGTCTGTAACAAGATACAGGGAAAATATATAGCCGGAGTAGCTCACAGAAGTCGTTGTGTTCAATAATAATGTGCAACCATGGTCTTCTTATATCCGTGAGTGTAGTAAATCCAGGGGAATAAAATATTTACAAATACAGAAAAGTAAAAAATGCTTTCTGTATGCCGTCAACCACGCGCTATACACATTCATCTTTTTCGGCCAATCGCAGGCTTTGTTTTGCCGCTTCAGCCTATGCCAGCCTGTAAATGATATAAAGGATCCGCCCCTTGACCTCCGAATAACTTTAGCCAATAGTGATCGATTCAACTGATGATTGACACATTGGTTAGCCAATGAAACGCCGGTAAATAAATCCCAGCATACATCGCGGACTACTTGGCGTTCGGGGGAAAATCGAGTCGGCGGCTGCAAGTTAGTTGGAAAACTTAATGTTGATCCATATATAAGGCGCACTGTATTATAAGGCGCATGGTCAGCTTTTGAAAAAAATAAAGGCTTTTAGGTGCGCCTTATAGTGCGGAAAATACGGTATATTCCCTGTGACGCTATGAGGAGGATGATAATGGATTGGACCTTGAGAAGGCATTACAACTGTGGCGGGACAACAAACCACGAAGAATATATGAACTGAAAAATCTGAAGTGATAACCGATTTGTATTACCAATTAAGTGTGATGATAAAACAGAATGAAAATATAGATGTATAATATATATTTATCGCCGATTTACAATTTCAAGCTGGATAAGACTCAATTTTGGGGAGCCATAGATCTCTGTTGGGGTCTGGTACCCCTCGGTGGCAGATGAGTCTCAAATGTCATTAGAGCCGGTCTTGAAAAGGTCTTAAGAAGTCTTAGATATGAATGGAAAAATCCCAGGGAAATCCTGACTGGATTTTTGTCTCTTGAAAAACGAAATATGGACTTTGTTCTACTCGTTACTCAGCATTCTAAAGAAGAATGTGACCTTGCAACTCTTCTCTGTTACCTTATCTTTAAAGCCATTTAGTCATCACGGCGGACCGGAAACCACTCACGTGCAAACTGTTCCCTTATATCAGTCGATTAACACCTCTGACCTAATCTCAGATGCCATCATCTCAGTTAGGAGATTGTCGAGAGACAAAATGAATCACCTTTTGGGACACAGGTGTCAAAGAGGCGGCCCGCGGGCCAGATCAGGCCCGCAAAGGGATTGAATCTGGCCCGCGAGACAACGCTCAGAGAAGCGCAAGAGAAAAACGAGCTGCAGGTTGAAATATGTCAACTTGATGTTGCCAAAGAAAGGTGCCTCAAACAAAGACACTGTACTTGTATTTAGTTCTTTCTCTCTCTCTGTCTCTCTCTCTCTCTCTCTCTCTCTCTCTCTCTCTCTCTCTCTCTCTCTCTATATGTATATTTCTCTTTCTTTTCCACCCCTTTTCTCCCACTCTGTGTCTCTCTTTTTCTCTTTCTCTCTGTCTTTTAACCTCTTTTGCTCTAACTTCCTTTTTTCCTTGTCTCTCTTTTCTCTTTCACTCTTCATACCCTCCGCACTTTCTTTTCACTTTTCTCTCCTTCTGTCTTTCTATTTCTCTGGATTTTTTTCTTCCTCTCCATTTCTTTTCCCCCTCTCACAACCTTTTACCTCTTTTGACACTATACTTGTATTTATTTATCTCTCTTTTCCACCCGTTTCCTTCCAGTCTCTGTCTCTTTCACTCTCTGTGTCTCTCTTTTTCTCTTCCTTTGTTGCTCTGTCTTTCCTTCTGTGTCTTTTTAACTTCTTTTGCTCTAACTTCCTTTTCTCTCTTTTCTCTTTCTCTCTTCCCACCTTTCGTGCTTTCTTTTCTTTTCTCTCCTTCTGTCTTTCTATTTTTTTGGATTTCTTTCTTCCTCTCCCTTTCTTTTCCCCCCTCTCTCACAACTTTTTATCTTTTGTTTCTCACGCTCTCTCCTTCTGTCTTTCTATTTCTCTTTGGATTTCTTTCTTTCTTCCTCTCCCTTTCTTTTACCCCCTCTCTCACGACTTTTTATCTTTTGCTTCTCACACTCCCTCTCTCTCTTTTTCTTTCTTTGTCCCTCCCTCTCTCCTTCTCTTATTTCTTTATCTCTTTTTCTTTCTCTTTCATCTACTAGTCTGGCCCCCGACAGAATATTTGTTTTATCGTGTGGCCCCCGAGTTAGAATGAGTTTGACACCCCTGATTTAAGTCGTGGCTCCAAATTGTTCAACTGATTATATTGATCAAGAAACGATGACTCTCGTTTCCGGATGAGCAGTCTGTCTGGTGTATAAGTCGCAGCAGCTCAGGGTATGTCTTTATCAGTTTGGCACATGGAGAAACTGATATTTTGGCCCATTCCTCCTTGCAAAACCGCTCCAGCTCAGTAAGGTTGGATGGAACAGCAGTTTTCAGTTCTTTCCACAGATTCTCAATTGGATTGAGGTCTGGACTATGACTTGGCCGTTCCAACACCTTGATATGTTTTTGGTCAACCGTTCCATTTTTCCTCCATCTCTTGGTTACCTTGTTAGGCGTCCTTAGCAATTAGCATTAACAAATGGCTAAATAATTTCAATAAAAATGCACTAAAAAGTAGATTCATGGATACTTTATCCCCTGCAAAGAACACCGTTTATCGTGAACGAATTCAACTCGGCAGGGAAAAAAGAAAAATAGAAAATATAAGAGTAAACTCAAAGGAGAAAATGAAGGGAAGAACATAAAAATGAAAGAAAATGAGAAAAAAAAGAATAAAAGAACAAAAAGAAATGAAAAGGAGAAAAATAAAAGTTAAAGAAAAACCTGAACAAAAGAGGGGGGAAATGAAAAAAAGGTAAAAAAAAAAAAACGGGGGGAAAAAATCAAAGTGTAAAAAGTAACTGAAAACAAAAAGAAAGAAAAAAATGAAGAAAACGAAGGAAGTCAAACGAGCAGGGTCAAGTTAGTGGGGGGGGGGGGGGGGAGTTTTTCAATCAATACATTTAAAAAATGGACAATTTTTCTTCATACACAAGTAATTGACTCCTCTGTTAGGAGCACTTCAGAAGTCCCCCATCCTCTACTCTGGCGTCCTTTCTAAAAAAAAAAAACCCATCGAATAACCTCCAAAGGTCTCATCCGCAGGCACGGAAATCAAACCCCAAAACGCTGCCGAAGATTCAAACGCGAAAGAGGAAGTGTTGCTCAAGCCGCATTACAACCTCGGGAGCGTTGCGGGCGCGGCCGCTTTCAAAACAATCCAGCTCATAGTTCACATTGTGTGGGAGGCGTGCTTGTAGCGCTCGTCAGCAAGCTCAAACCTGTTCCTTCACTTCAACCTCCAAATAGAAAGGACATCCACCCAACTAACCTAACCTGTGTTTCATTTATCTATCTAGTTTTATATCAGATTCATTTTTATCTGGCTTTTGCCATCGTAAGGAGCCATGTTGAGAGAGAGCCACACCATATCCATTAGGATCAAATTCAAAAATCAAAATTTTCAACAACTTTCTTTTCACTATGTGACGTCAGAGCAGGGGTGTCAAACTCATTTGAACCCGGGGGCCACACGATAGAACAAACATTCTGTCGGGGGCCGGACGAGTAGATTAAAGAGGAAGAAAAAGAGATAAAGAAATAAGAGAAAGAGGGAGGGAGAGCAGGACAAAGAAAGAAAAAGAGAGAGAGGGAGAGCGCGTGAGAAACAAAAGATAAAAAGTTGTGAGAGAGGGGGAAAATAAAGGGAGAGGAAGAAAGAAATCCAAAGAGAAATAGAAAGACAGAAGGAGAAAAAAGAGAAAAGAAAGCGCGGAGGGTATGAAAAGAGAGAGAGAAAAGAGAGAAAAAAGGAAAAGAAGTTAAAGCAAAAGAAGTTAAAAATACACAGAGAGAGAAAAAGCAACAAAGGAAGAGAAAAAGAGGGACACAGAGAGTGAAAGAGACAGAGTGGGAGAAAAGGGGTGGAAAAGAGAGAGGGAGAGAGAGAGAGAGAGAAACAAATACAAGTACAGTGTCTTTGTTCTAGGCAACTGGCTTTGGCAACATCAAGTTGACCTATTTCAACCTGCAGCTTCTTTTTCTCTTGCGCTTCTCTGAGTGTTGTCTCGCGGTCCGGATTCAATCCCTTAGCGGGCCTGATTTGGCCCGCGGGCCGCCTCTTTAACACCTGTGCGTTACATGATTTGAGAAATCGATGAAATCATAGTCACGTCAGAGACTGTGTCCTATATCATTTTAAATATACCACTTAAAATCGGAAAAAATCCAGGAGGATGGTTTCGGACCTAGGTGAAAGCAAAGCTCTTTTGTAAAAATGTCACCAAATACTGCAAACATAAGGATATCGTCGTATTTACCCAACTTTACCGCTCACCCAATCAAATTGCTCAGAGCGGTTTGCTGGTGTTTTGGGGAGTTTACAGTTTGTTCTCTAGGGTTTTGTCATAAAGTATTGCAACAGTAAACATATGTCGTTTCATGAGTTTCCAATTGCTGCCTCCAGGAGGATGGTTTCGGACCTTGGTGAAAGCAAAGCTCTTTTGTAAAAATGTCACCAAATACTGCAAACATAAGGATATCGTCGTATTTACCCAACTTTACCGCTCACCCAATCAAATTGCTCAGAGCGGTTTGCTGGTGTTTCGGGGAGTTTACAGTTTGTTCCGTAGGGTTTCGTCATAAAGTATTGCAACAGTAAACATACGCCGTTTCATGAGCTTCCAATTGCTGCCTCCAGGAGGATTTTTTCGGACCTAGGTGAAAGCAAAGCTCTTTTGTAAAAATGTCACCAAATACTGCAAACATAAGGATATCGTCGTATTTACCCAACTCTACCGCTCACCCAATCAAAATGCTCAGAGCGGTTTGCTGGCGTTTTGGGGAGTTTACAGTTTGTTCTGTAGGGTTTTGTCATAAAGTATTGCAACAGTAAACATACATGAGCTTCCAATTGCTGCCTCCAGGAGGATAGTTTGTGGCCCCTGCCTTTAAATGAAAAGTACAGGGACAGTGTGTAATCATTTCCCTCTAGATGTCGCTGTACTCTGTCGTGCCAGCGAAAAGAAGCGCTAAAAGCAGACAAAACACTCAAAGTAATTATTACTTTTGAAAAGAAGAGAAATAAAGAGAAATAAAAAAGAACAAAAAAAAGAAAAAAGAAAAAACAAATACCAAAAGTAAAACTCAAGAGGAAAAAATCAAAAAAAAGGAAAGGAAAAAAAAGAGAAAATATGGATTAAAATATTCTAGGATCTACAAAAAAATGTCAAATACTAAAGAATTTTAAAGGCAAACAACAACACAAAAATCCCAGATAATGCAAAATTAAACAAAAAATACAAATATTAATATTTCAGTGCTATTGTCAGGACCAGAACGGAAACAGGACCCAATTGCGTAGCGTTTACCACAAGTTTTATTGAAGGAAAGAGGAAGGGCCACGCCCAAAATCCGGTGTCCACTGGACGCCAAAAGCAAATCGCTCTCGTACTCGAATGGTGATCCGAACACGGAAGTGGATCTTCCGTAGCGAGCGATGGCGGTGTCAGGGACGGAAAAAGGGTCGATAGCCGGGACAGGAGAGCAAAAATGGGGTCGGGGTCAGAAACGGCTCGTAAGCCGGGACGGGAGAGTAGAGGTAGTCGGGGACAAAAAGGGGTCAGAAGCCGGGATGGGAGAACAGACGTGGTCAGGAGCAAAACAGGTCATAGCTGTAGACAGATGGGACCAAAAACGGGACAAGTGGGAGTCAGGGTCAAAAAAGGCTCATTTTTCTGCTTTTTACACATGCAGTTCTCCCTTTTTTGTCTTTCGTATTGAACTCCATTATCACCCAACACCTCTACAGCCCTTTCTGTATTTGGAAACAAATGTGACGTAGCATTTTTAAGGAAGAACTGCAGAATTGATGTCAGTTTACAGCAATGATAGGAACAGCTCAAAATAGGACAAAGTATGCACTAGAAGCAAGATAAGAACTTTATCTTAGTCATCAAAGCCAACAACAACAAAAATAGAACATTCTTGGATTTCTTCCTTTGCCTTGAAAGTGCTTGAAAAGCGCTTGAAATTGGCCAGGTATGAACGCGCATGTTTCGGGAAAACAAAGCGCCGTGTTCAGACATGCGCTCCTGCAAAGCGGTCGGCGTCGTTTCGAGCTTTCGGGAATTCGAGTCGGGAGGATCCGGATTCCGATTCCGACCCCGCCCCGACTCCACCCCAGGGGCGTTACCGGTGGGGCTGGGGGGGCCATGCCCACCCACACATACACGATCTGCCCAGCCAAAGAAAACTGGATGTAGTTGGGGAGGGCAGTCTGGAAAAAAAGACAATCAAGAGAAGAAGAAAAACATATTTGAAAAAGTAGATAAAAAATTGTAAAAAGCAAGGAAAAAAGAAGTAAAAAGGTGGTGGGGAAACAAAAAAAGAAAAAGAGGAAAAAGCAAGAACAAAGAAAAGGTTCGGATACAAAAAACAAAATGCAAAAAAAAAGGAGAAGGATACAGCTATAAAAAATAAAAAGTAAAAAGCAAAAAAAAGAGAAAGAAAGAAAAAGAAAATAAGCAAGAATAAAACGCACAAAAAGAGGAGCAAAGATTAAAAAAGAAAAAGCTGGGGAAAAAAAAAACAAAAAAAGAGGAAAAGCAAGAACAAAGAAAAGGTTAGGATACAAAAAACTAAAGGTGAAAAAAATGAGTAAAAAAGGAGAAAGATACAGCTAAAAAAAATAAAAAGCGAAAAGCAGGAAAAAAGAAGAAAATAAGCAAGAAAAACAAGAAAAAACAAGAAAAAGCACAAAAAACGAAGAGCAAAAATTAAAAAAGAAAAAGCTGGGGGAAAAAAGAAACAAAAGAAGAAAAAGAAAGTGGGGAAAATGAGAGGTTCTCTCTTTTCCAGTATATATAATATATACATATATATATATATATATATAAAATAATGGAATATTCTGCACAAAATTAATTACTAAAGGAGGGGGTAATAAAAATTGCATTCGATATGCCCCCGTGAGACAACTCTGATACGGCCCTGCGGCCCCCACCCTCTCGATTTAGAAAAAAAAAGAAAAAAAAAAGGCCCGGGTCCGATTCCGGGAAGTTTATCTCTCAGCTGTTCTTACTGAGAACTTTGACGCTTGGCCGCGGGACAGCCGGAGCCAGAGTCCTCAGATAAAAACCACCAGAAGCGTGCGGCCCGCGGGCCGCTTCCGGACCGTCGGCGGTTCGAGTCCGGCCCGTGAGACGAGGCTGAGAGGAGCTCAAGAGAAAAAAAAGGCAGAATACCGGCCGCAGTTTTCAACTCTCCCTTTTGTCTCTTTCTTACTCTCTTTTTTTCTCTCTTTTTCTCTTTTCCTTCTCTCCTATTGGATGTCTTTTAATTGTTTTAGTTTTGTTTTTTGCTCTCTTCTTTAGCGCCCCAACTTAAAATGTCCTGTTTCATCCCGTCCTAGTTGATACTATTACTCCTACTGCTACTGTCCTGTGCTTTTTCATGTTGCTGTGATCTCCTGACTTACTACTTATCCACTACTACCCCCCCCTTCCTTCAAGTCATTTTGTGCATCATTTTACATCATATTTGGTCATGTTGGGTTTTTTTTTCTTTTTTTCTGTGTTTTTTTTCTACTTTTTAAAAAATTCCTTTAAAAAAATCCCATTGTGTTTATTTTTTCCGAGCTGTTACTTTTTTCTTTTTGTTCTCTACTTACCTTTTTCCTACATGTCTTTCTTTTCTTTTTTTCTGGCTTTTTTCTGAATTTATCCTTCTTTTTTCTCTTCCTTTTGTTTCTTTTTTCTCAGCTTTTCACTACTTTTTCATTCTGGTATTTTTTTTCTTTTTTGTTCTATTCCCCCCTTCCTTCAAGTCATTTTGTGCATCATTTTACATCATATTTGGTCATGTTGGGGTTTTTCTTCTTTTTTTCTGTGTTTTTTTTCTACTTTTAAAAAAAATTCCTTTAAAAAAGATCTCATTGTGTTTATTTTTTCCGAGCTGTTACTTTTTTCTTTTTGTTCTCTATTTACCTTTTTCCTACATTTCTTTCTTTTCTTTTTTTCTGGCTTTTTTCTGAATTTTTCCCTCTTTTTTCTGTTCCTTTTGTTTCTTTTTTTCTCATTTTGGGATTTTTTTCTTTTGTGTTCTATTCCCCCCTTCTTTTAAGTCATTTTGTGCATCGTTTTACATCATATTTGGTCATGTTGGGATGAAAGAAGCAAAAACAACCCGAAGAGCCATTTAGGACCCGAAAGAGCCGGTTCCTTTTAGTGAGCCGAGCCGAAGAAGCCGGTTCTTGACAAACTCTACTAACTTTACTCAACTTCGTTTGACTTCGACTCGACTTCCAAATACCGCACTGAGGACACAACGTCAGGGTAACCCGTGTATTTTGACCTTCATGCACTGTAACTTTGACTTAAGACGCTTCTTTCTGAGTAATTTTGAGCCATCGATTTTTGAGCATGCTCGTCCCATCACTTTTCACAGCTCAAATGAACACTGGAGCCCCACGGGCCATAGTTTTCCCACCCCTATCCCTGTTGCTCGGCACCTCCGAACCTCAAACGTCCCTTCGGTGCAAACCTGTCCCGGCAAAGAGCCGCGAGTTGCTCGGTTATGTAAGCTAGCAACGCGGAGATCTCCTCCCCCGCTCGCCGTTGCCTAGACGGGAACACTCTGTTCTGCAGACGAACCAAAACAGAGCTGACCTCGTCCCGGTTCACGCGTCTTTGTTGACTTCCGCTGCAGGCACTGCTGATCCTCTAAACGCCGGGATATTCCCGGCAAAAAGTGACGGGGGTGGGGGACTCTTCCCTTCCCATCAGTAGGGGGCGCTCTATTTATGAAACGATCTGCATTTTTTATAGCGCTTTTCAAGTCAAGACTTCCCAAAGCGCTTTACATTGTGCTTCACATTTCCCAATAGCGGCCTTGCAGCCATGTAAGGCGCTAACCTGCTTATTGGGGATATTAGGGGTTCAGTGTCTTACCCAAGGACACTTTGACATGTAACACGGCCGAGCCGGGATTCGAACTGCGATCTTTTGATCCCAAGACGAGCCCTCTACCTCCTGAGCTACTGCCGCCCCCAAAAAAGAAAAGAAATAGATAGATAGATAGATACTTTATTCATCCCAGCAGGGAAATTCACATAAAAAAAAGAAAAAAGCAAAGAAAGAATGAGTGAGAAAGAGAGAGTAAAGGGGAGAAGAGAGAGAAACACAGAGGGAGAGAGATAAAAAAATTGAAAAAAGAAAAGAGAGGAGGAAATAAAGAAAGAAAGAAAGAAAGAAAAAGTGAGAGAGAGTAAAGGGGAGAAGAGAGAAAAAGACAGAGAGAGAGAGAGATAAACAAATTGAAAAAAGAAAAGAGAGAAAGAAAGAAAGAAAGAAAGAAAGAAAGAGAGTAAAGGGGAGAAGAGAGAGAAAAACAGAGGGAGAGAGATAAAAAAATTGAAAAAAGAAAAGACAGAAAGAAAGAAAAAAAGAAATAAAGAAAGAAAGAAAGAGTGAGAAAGAGAGAGTAAAGGGGAGAAGAGAGAGAAACACAGAGGGAGAGAGATAAAAAAATTGAAAAAAGAAAAGAGAG
Source organism: Urocampus carinirostris (assembly GCF_059441175.1). Lineage (NCBI taxonomy): Eukaryota > Metazoa > Chordata > Actinopteri > Syngnathiformes > Syngnathidae > Urocampus > Urocampus carinirostris. The sequence continues at coordinate 70,513,659 of NC_142350.1, read as the reverse complement.
GAGGAAATAAAGAAAGAAAGAAAGAAAGAAAGAAAAAGTGAGAAAGAGAGAGTAAAGGGGAGAAGAGAGAAAAAGACAGAGAGAGAGAGAGATAAACAAATTGAAAAAAGAAAAGAGAGAAAGAAAGAAAGAAAGAAAGAAAGAAAGAGAGTAAAGGGGAGAAGAGAGAGAAAAACAGAGGGAGAGAGATAAAAAAATTGAAAAAAGAAAAGACAGAAAGAAAGAAAAAAAGAAAGAAAGAAAGAAAGAAAGAGTGAGAAAGAGAGAGTAAAGGGGAGACGAGAGAGAAACACAGAGGGAGAGAGATACAAAAATTGAAAAAAGAAAAGAGAGGAGGAAATAAATAACTAAATAAAGAAAGAGTGAGAAAGAGAGAGTAAAGGGGAGAAGAGAGAGAAAGACAAAGGGAGAGAGATAAACAAATTGAAAAAATAAAAGAAAGAAATAAAGAAAGAGTGAGAAAGAGAGAGTAAAGGGGAGAAGAGAGAGAAAGACAGAGGGAGAGAGATAAACCAATTGAAAAAAGAAAAGAGAGAAAGAAAGAAAGAAAGAAAGAAAGAAAGAAAGAGAGTAAAGGGGAGAAGGGAGAGAAAGACAGAGGGAGAGAGATAATAATGAGATGTTTGCCCGTCTGCTAAATAAGGCAAAAAAAACGGACATTTTTGAGGATTTGACTGAATTGTGTGAAATAGATCAAATATGGGGCAGCACGGGGGCGCAGTGGTTAGCGCGTGTGAGGCACAGTTCTGAAGTCCTGAGATCGAACCTTCCTGTGGGGAGTTTGCATGTTCTCCCCGTGCTTGCGTGGGTTTCGTCCGGGCACTCCGGTTTCCTCCCACGTTCCAAAAACATGCATGTCAGGTGAATTGGCCGCAGTACAGTTCTGAAGTCATGAGATCGAACCTTCCTGTGGGGAGTTTGCATGTTCTCTGACTGCATGTCATGTGCTGCCACTTCTCAAGGTTTTTTCATTTTCCTCATGCTGAGGTTTTGAGTTTTTCCTTGCCCTCGTGTAGGTTTTAGTTCAGGGGATGGTGTAAATAGTCTGTGGTTTGCAATAATCTGTGGTCTCTGCAGCCCTTTGAGACTCTTTGGGATTAATGGTGTCACAAATAAACAGGACTTGACTTGAGGTCCTTGAGATTTTCCTTGCCCTCATGAAGGTTCGAGATCAGGGGATGCTGTCATTATAGTCTGTAGTTTGCAATAGTACGTGGTCTGTGCAGCCCTTTGAGACTCTTTGGGATTAAGGGCCAAACAAATAAACATGTCTTAAGGTTTTTGAGCTTTTCCTTGCGCTCATGTGGGTTTTAGATCAGGGGGTGTGTCAGAATAGTCTGTGTTTTGCAAAAGTCTGTGCAGCCCTTTGAGACTGTTCTTTATAAAGGTTTCTTGATTTTCCTCATGTTGGGGTTTCTGAGTTTTTCCTTGCCCTCATGTAGGTTTTAGATCAGGGGATGGTGACATAATAGTCTGTAGTTTGTATAGCCCGTTGAGACTTCTTGTGATTAAGGGCCAAACAAATAAACATGACTTGACTTTAGCCAGTTAGCTTACTCGCTAGCAGGTGGCAATAGTGTCTCTTTACAGTTCTTCACATTTTAAATACCCGAATACAGTTACACAGTAACGATATTCAAACGAGGCAAATATTTGACACGAATCTCAAAAGAAACCAAGGCCCCGAAGTCCTCTTTGTGTCCATCGGTGTTCACGGAATAGAGAAGTTGACCTCGCGGGGTGGGAGCTTTGCGTGCGTGTGTGACCGGAACGCCAGTCAGGCATTTTTTTCCCCTCACATGTTTTCAGCTGAGCGGATGATGAATGTTGTTTTGCTCTCATCAGCTGATGTTCAAGTTCAAGAGATGATCTCACCTCCAAGACGCTTATTATAGCGCCCCCACCCTCCCGCGGACCCTCGGTGTCGAGCTGCGCTCAGCGCTAACTCAGCACAAAAAAAAATCACCGCTCCGAAAAAACAAACGTCCTTCTGCTTCACATTGAACTCCGAATGTGCCGAGGTTAGCGACTTGGAGCACTTATGAGGAATTCGGCTTAGGGAGTCGGTTCGGACGGGACAAAATAACATTTGTTTCAGTCTGTCGGCCCGGTTAACCGATTCCCAGCCTTCTGTCACGATTATTGATGCGGGTCGGCTCCTTTGGCGGCAACTGCCTCGGATGTCTTTAGCCGGGACGGAAGAGCAGACGTGGTCATAGCCGAAGACAAACGGGAGCAAAAACGGGTCAGGCGGGAGTAAGGGTCGAAAAAGGCTTGCCCTGTATAAACAGAGGTTGGCAGACGGACTGCCAAGAGGGGATATACAGGACAGAGTTTAAATAGGGACAGGGAGCCAATCAGAACCCGCGGCAGGTGATTCACATCAGTAATCATGCCATTTTTACAATTTCAGAAGAGCACCAGCGCTAAAGTCATTTGAACTCAGGGGCCACACGATAGAACAAACATTCTGCCGGGGGCCGGAATAGTAGATTCAAGAGAAAGAAAAAGAGAGATAAAGATAAAAGAGAAAGAGGGAGGGAAAAGGAGAGAGGGCGGGACAAATAAAGAAAAAGAGAGAGGGAGAGAAAAACAAACAATAAAAAGTTGTGAGAGAGGGGGAAAAGAAAGGGAGAAGAAAAAAGAAATCCAAAGAGAAATAGAAAGACAGAAGGAGAGAAAAGAGAAAAGAAAGCGTGAAGGGTAGGAAGAGAGAAAGAGAAAAGGAAAAAAGGAAGTTAGAGCAAAAGAGGTTAAAAGAGAGAGAAAGAGCAACAAAGGAAGAGAAAAAGAGAGACACAGAAAGAGACAGAGACAGCAAACGGGAGAAAAGTGGTGGAAAAGAGGGAGAGAGAGAGAGAGAGAGAAAGAAAAAGAAATACAAGTCCAGGGTCTTTATTGGAGGCACCTGGCTTTGGCAACATCAAGTGGACATATTTCAACCTGCAGCTTGTTTTTCTCTTGTGCTTCTCTGAGTGTTGTCTCGCGGGCCGGATTCAATCCCTTAGCGGGCCTGATCTGGCCCGCGGGCCGCCTGTTTGACACCTGTGTCCTAAGCCATGGTTTGGTGACCTTTTATTCTAAGCAAAGACAAAGCAGTCTTATACTTGTGTTCCAGAATACAACCGGTGAACAAAGGATCCCTTTGAATGATATTGCGACACGAAAGGATCCCTGCACAAAGCAGGATTGTTTGAGATAACAACGTAAACACAGCTCGTCATGGTCTATTACCTCACCGCACTCATCCTTGATTGAGGTAGAAATGAATTGGAACGAATATTGTTTATAGAAATGTCTTTAGGTACTTAGCCATATTAGCATACACCTTGACAACAGATTAAGGTTTTGCAGTCAGGGTTGGGTATGGTTACTTTAACTTGATTACTTTCAATTACTTTTGGATGACTCCGATACCAATTATGCTAATAAAAGACAAAAAAAGTAAATATGAATAAAATGATGACTCACAACACGTGGTAAGCTTTCTCTCCTGGCTTTGATCTCAATGATCTCCGGCAAAACTAACATCAAATGCAGGGTTGGGTAGGGTTACTTTAACTGGATTACTTTCAATGACTTTTGGATTACTCCGATACCAATTATGCTAATAAAAGACAATAAAAAGTAAATATGAATAAAATGATGACTCACAACACATGGTAAGCTTTCTCTCCTGGCTTTGATCTCCGGCAAAACTAACATAAAATGCAGGGTTGGGTTACTTGAACTGGATTACTTTCAATGACTTTTGGATGACTCCAATAGCAAATATGCTAATAAAAGACAAAAGAAACTAAATATAAACAAAATGATGACTCACAACACGTGGTAAGCTTTCTCTCCTGGCTTTGATCTCTATGATCTCCGGCAAAACTAACATCAAATGCAGGATTGGGTAGGGTTACTTTAACTGGATTACTTTCAATGACTTTTGGATTATTCCAATACCAAATATGCTAATAAAAGACAAAAGAAACGAAATATGAATAAAATGATGACTCACAACACGTGGTAAGCTTTCTCTCCTGGCTTTGATCTCTTTGATCTCCGGCAAAACGAACATCAAATGCAGGGTTGGGTAGGGTTACTTTAACTGGATTACTTTCAATGACTTTTGGATGACTCCAATACCAAATATGCTAATGAAAGACAAAAGAAACTAAATAGGAATAAAATGATGACTCACAACACGTGGTAAGCCTTCTCTCCTGGCTTTGATCTCTTTGATCTCCGGCAAAACTAACATCAAATGCAGGGTTGGGTAGGGTTACTTGAACTGGATTACTTTCAATGACTTTTGGATTATTCCAATACCAAATATGCTAATAAAAGACAAAAGAAACGAAATATGAAAAAAAAGACTACATTTGCAGTCGGAAACGAGAGTGGACGTGGTCAGGATCAAAAGCGGGTCGAGGCCGGGGGACAGACTGGAGCAAAAACGGGACAGGTGGGAGTCAGGGTTGAAAAAGGCTTGCCTAGTATACACACAGATGGGGCCAATTGGGCGCCATGGCAACCGTGACAGAAACTGGCGCCACATGGCGGGGCCAATTGGGTGCCATGGCAATTGTGACATTCCATTAAGGCACAAAAAAATCCAAACCTTTCAGTCCCTATCTGAAAACGTAATTGCTCCCTGAACCCAAGAGCAAAATTTACGAGAATTGGTAATGAGATTTTCAAAATGCTGCGGAGGTATTTTGGCCCATTCTTCTTTGCAATTTCTTTTCAAATCTGCCATATTGGAGGGTTTTCTAGCATGAACTGTCTGTTAAAGGTCACCCCACAGCATCTTAATTGGATTGAGGTCAGGACTTTGACTTGGCCATTCCTACACCTTGATATGTTTTTGGGTTGAAACGTTCCATAGTAGCTTTTGCTTTATGTTTTGGGTCATTGCCTTGTCGGAAGACAAATCTCACTCCCAGTCTCCATCCGGTTTTCTTCCAGAACGGTCCTGTATTTGGCTCCATGCATCTTCCTATCCATTTTAACCATCTCCCCTGTCCCTGCTGAAGAAAAGTAGGCCCAAACCATGATACTGCCACCCCCATGTTTGACGGTGGGGATAGTGGGTTGGGGATGATGAGCTGTGCTACTTCTACGCCAAACATAACATCTTGCATTGTTGCCAAAAAGTTGGATTTTAGTCTCATCTGACCGGGGCACCTTCTTCCACATGTTTGGTGTGTCTCCCAGGTGGCTTGTGGCAAAATTTAAGCGACATTTTTATGGACATCTTTAAGAAATGGCTTCCTTCTTGCCACTCTTCCATAAAGGCCAGATTTGTATAGTATATGACAATGGACAGATTCTCCAACCTCAGCTGTAGACCTCTGCAGTTCATCCAGAGTGATTGTGGGCCTCTTGACTGCATCTCTGATTAGTTTTCTCCTTGTATGAGCTGAAAGTTTAGGGGGACGGCCCGATCTTGGTGGTCTGATACTCCTTCCATTTCAATATTTAGCCTGTACAGTGCTCCTTGGGATGTTTAAAGCTCGGGAAATCTTTTTGTATCCAAATCCAGCTTTAAACTTCTCTACAACAGTATCTCGGACCTGCCTGGTGTGTTCCTCGCCCTTCGTGATGCTCTCTGCGCTTTAAACTGACCTCTGAGACGATCACAGTGCAGGTGAATTTATACAGAGACTTGATTACACTCAGGTGGATTCCATTTATTGTTGTTAGTCATTTAGATCCACATTGAATCATCCAGAGATTCTCACCGTCGAGGCCAAATCTGTTCGGCATGACTGGAAAAAATGAAAACACAAACGTGTTTTGGGGTTTGAGTCACAGACAGACGTGTTGCTGTTTATGACCTTTCAAGAGCTAAATCTCTTTGGTTTTAAGGAATTCTGATTAAAGCCGTAATACGGCCAGATTAAGATACTTTAAGGGCAGATTAGTGCATCGATAAAACACTCCTGATCTGGCAGTTTTGTTCTCCTGGATTATCGGCTCATGCGCTGTTTTTGGTAACCTTTTCCTTTGTGTCTGCTTAAACGCTAAAGCAAAAACAGCAGGATTGACACTTTGGTTGCGTAGCTTCATTGTTGGCTTCTTTTTGGGGTTTTTCTACTATCCCCTCCCCCGTTAGTATAATCATCTATGCGGGACGAAAAAACAAGCATAAACAACAGCAAAGGATGTAATGGTTAGCAAAAACTAGCCCAGACATTGTTTGGCATCCATCACCTGCAAGCGGTGTTGGTTACTCACGACTTCTTCCAAAAAATAGTTGCGAACAAAATTACTCTATAGAAAAGGCAACTAATTGGCAGGGAAAGTAACCAATTCTGTTACCTTAAGAAGAAATCGAAAAGAAGTGGTGGTACGTCAAAGAATCGGAAATTTTCCGTGCAGTATTCGAGTCAGAGAACAGCAACAGATTAATCTTACTTGAAGTTTAACAAAAAGAAACAAAAAACAGTATCAGAAAATTACGGTAGTAAACGCTATAAAGTGAGTTTAATCGATTAAACGTTGTCATGATTACCGACGTGTTTCACCTGTGCCGGCTTCTTTGGCGCCAACTGCCTCGGACTCTGATTGGCTCCCTGTCCCTATTTAAACCCACTCCTATCTGTCCCCTTTTGTCAGTCCGTCTGCAAACCTCAGTTAACACTAGGCAAGCCTTTTTCCACCCTGACTCCCACCTGTTTTTTGCTCCTGTTTGTCCACCGGCTTTGACCTGTTTTTTATCCTGACCACATCTACTCTCCCGTCCCGGCTTTCGACCAGTCAGGACCAGGACAGGAAACAGGAAGCAGAACCCACTCGCGTAACGTTACTCACAGTTTATTGGGGAGAAGAGGAATGAGCGCACACTCGATCCGGGGATCGTTGGTCCTGGAAGTAGATTGCTCGGTATGAGGAAGTGGTCAAAATCAAACAGATCGGGATGAGAACAAAACAGGAGCAAAACACAGGCAAAAACGGGGATTCACAGGGCTATGCTATGCTATGCTATGCTATGCTATGCTATGCTATGCAATGCTATTATATGCTATTCAATGCTATGCTATGCTATGTTATGCTATCCTTAATAATTACTTATTATTATTATTATATTCAACCTAGCATACCATACGGTACCGTACTCTACCATACCGTACCATGCTATGCTAAACTTTGCAATGCTGTGCTATGCTATGCTATGCTATGCTATGCTATGCTGTACCATACTGCTCTCTCCTGTAGCATACTATACCACAGCATACAATAGCTAACCACACCACACCACACTACACTGCACTTGTTCACACTATACTATACTATACTGTACTATACTATACTATACTATACTATACTATACTATACTATACTATACTATACTATACTATACTATACTATACTATACTATACTATACTATACTATACTATACTAGACCACACTATTCTATACTATACTATACTATACTATACTATACTATACTATACTATACTATACTATACTATACTATACTATACTATACTATACTATACTATACTATACTATACTATACTATACTATACTATACTATGCTATGCTATGCTATACTATACTATGCTATGCTATTCTATACTATACTATACTATACTATACTATTCTAGATCACACTATACTATACTATACTATACTATACTATACTATACTATACTATACTATACTGTACTGTACTATACTGTACTGTAGTAGACCACATGATACTATACTATACTATACTATACTGTACTGTACTGTACTGTACTGTACTGTACTGTACTATACTGTACTGTAGTAGACCACACGATACTATACTATACTATACTATACTATACTATACTATACTATACTATGCTATGCTATGCTATACTATACTATGCTATGCTATTCTATACTATACTATACTATACTATACTATTCTAGATCACACTATACTATACTATACTATACTATACTATACTATACTATACTATACTATACTATACTATACTATACTATACTATACTGTACTGTACTATACTGTACTGTAGTAGACCACATGATACTATACTATACTATACTATACTATACTGTACTGTACTGTACTGTACTGTACTGTACTGTACTATACTGTACTGTAGTAGACCACACGATACTATACTATACTATACTATACTATACTATACTATACTAGATCACACTATACTATACTATACTATACTATACTATACTAGACAACACTATACTATACTATACTATACTGTACTGTACTGTACTGTACTATACTGTACTGTAGTAGACCACACGATAATATAATATACTATACTATACTATACTATACTATACTATACTATACTATACTATACTATACTAGCCTATACTATACTGTACCATACCATTCCATATCATACCATATCATATTTTTTATGGTACAATTATTATTTTTTTACAAATAGTTTATGAAAATAGAATTAGTCTTCAAAAAGTAATTTTTTTTTTCCAGTAATGGACAAAATAAATGGCCGCTTCATGGACCAAGAAAAGAATAGTTTATTTTAGGGACTTTGACTCTAAAAGCAAATAAGGAAGAGTAAAAGTTCAAGCAAGCCCCAGGAAGTTTTTGTAGCCTATCAAATGAGGTGACGCTTGCTAACGTATGAAAAGGAACTAGAAACCATATCTGCGGTTAGGCACAACCGCTCTTGGGATTTCCGCATGCCCCGTTTGTGTTTTTCCCGAGGCTTTTTCGGCATTTGACTATTTCATGATACCCGCCGCCTACGGGCAACGCAGCCAGCACCGACAACCTTCAGTCCCTATCGCGTGGGAGGATTGAGAAAGTAGCGCTCACGTTTTTGACTTCTAGCCAGCAGCCTGCTTTTCTTTCTTTTGTTCCTGGTCCAAGCGTTTTTTTTGCTGAGGTCAGCGCCACCTAGTGCAAACACCTGCGTTTTGTTTGCTAACCTGACACCGGCTGCTTTTTCTCTCCTCAACCTGCCTGACATTTTGTCGATTCGCTGCATGGTTTTGGGGATTTTCCAGACCAGTTTGAGTGAAATGAATGAAAACAGTCCTTCGTTTAACGGACTTATTGTCAGAAACAGAACAGAAACAGGACCCAATCGCGTGACGTTCTCACACCAACCTTTTATTTTACGGGAAATGGGGACTCATGCACGTCAGGAAGGCGGCCTGGCGTGGCAGGTCGATACCGGACAGGAAGAGACAGACAGGATTGATAACGAAACAGGATAAAGAAAATAAATAGGACAAACTAAACAGGACATAACTGGAAACCGATATTAAACAACGGGACAGACAGGATTAATATCAAAACAGGATATCGAAATTAAACAGGACAACTAGACGGAAACCAAACTGGACACCGATATTACACAGGACAAAATAAATGGGAATAATATCGGACAGGAAATACCAACAGGAAACAAGACCGAGTCAAAACCCACGTCTTGCAGGGCAGAGGTTCGTTGACGGACTGCCAAAGAAAGAGTGAGAGCACTGAGATTAAATAGACGGAAAGCCAATCTGTCAACGAGCTGCAGCCGGTGCCACACGGGCGGGTTCCAATTGGGCGCCATGGCAACCGTGACAATAACAAACCTATTTTCAAAACATTTTATAATAGAGAAATATTTAAAGACCGACGAGATCGATTCCAATTGCCCGAGTTGATATCGGACAGATGGGGTCGATACCTGACAGGAAGGGACAAAAAGGATTGACAACAAATCTGGATATCAATAACTAACAGGAGAAACTAGATGGGAACGAAAACTGGCGAAAATAATAAACAGGACCAAAATAGACGGAAACATAACTGGAACCCGAAATCAAACAGGAGAAAAATAAACGGGAACAATACCAGACTGAATATATCAACAGAAAAACAGGACCGAGTCAGAACCCACGTCTTGTGGGTCAGAGGTTCGTTGACGGACTGACAAAGGAATAATGAGAGCACGGAGCTGAAATAGCCAGAAAGCCAATCCCTCAACGAGCCGCAGCTGGCGCCACCCGGGCGTGGCCTATTGAGCGCCATGGCAACCATGACATTTATTCATCTTTTCCTGACTTTTTCCAGTCCAACTAGCCCTTTTCTGCCCTTTATCGTACCTGCCTCGTATCATTCGAGCTGTTCTGTGTCAATTTTAACGCAACAGAAAAGAAAAGTGGTGGTAGGCCAAACCAACTTAGAATTTGGGAGGGGTTAATTCCCCCAGATAGTAAACCTCACCTCATCTGTTGCGCGGAATGTGGCCAAAAGAATGGATGCAGGAGTAAGGTTGGATAGTGCAAGTGACAGATACATATTCCAATGATGTTTCTCATCCCTCCAGGCCAAATTTTCAGTTGGGGACAGAACTTCAGGATGGTTACATTTAGGTAAACAGCGCCCCCTTCTGAGGAGATTTGTTAAGGTTGCTGTTTATAAATCTTTGACAAAAAAAAAAAAACGCAGTGTCTTGCGATTACACAACCACACTATGTCACAACGCAGTATCGATTCGATTTCGGTTAACCGTGCTAGCTCTAGTTTATCCTGTGCACCATTTTTTTGAAACAGCAGCGAGCCGTGCATTTCACACCTAGGCCTTCAGTAGTCCCACGCCTGAATTAATCCAACCCTCAACTATTTTATCGCTATAATTCATTACCCGCCGGGAAACATATAGAAAGGCATGAATAGGTTTGTTTTCTTTCATTGTTCCTTTATCTCCTTTGTTTTAGTTAAATGTGAAACTGGAGTGCCACGTCCAATATGTTCAACCCATTTTGTAACAATGACAACAACGTCACAACCCAGTATCGATTCGATTTCGGTTAACCGTGCTAGCTCTAGTTCATCCTGTGCACCATTTTTTTGAAACAGCAGCGAGCCGTGCATTTCACACCTAGGCCTTCAGTAGTCCCACGTCTGAATGACTCCAACCCTCAACTATTTTATCGCTATAATTCATTACCCACCGGGAAACATATAGAAAGGCATGAATAGGTTTGTTTTCTTTTATTGTTCCTTTATCTCCTTGGTTTTAGTTACATGTGAAACTGGAGTGCCACGTCCAATATGTTCAACCCATTTTGTAACAATGACAATTCTATGAATACTAACTTCATAAAACGCTATAATTCATTACCCGCTGGGAAACATATAGAAAGACATGAATGGGTTTGTTTTCTTTTATTGTTCCATTATCTCCTTGTTTTAGTTACATGTGAAACTGGAGTGCCACGTCCGATATGTTCAACCCATTTTGTAACAATGACAATTCTATGAATACTAACTTCATAAAACGCTATAATTCATTACCCGCTGGGAAACATATAGAAAGACATGAATGGGTTTGTTTTCTTTTATTGTTCCATTATCTCCTTGTTTTAGTTACATGTGAAACTGGAGTGCCACGTCCGATATGTTCAACCCATTTTGTAACAATGACAATTCTATGAATACTAACTTCATAAAACGCTATAATTCATTACCCGTCGGGAAACATATAGAAAGACATGAATAGGTTTGTTTTCTTTTATTGTTCCATTATCTCCTTGGTTTTAGTTACATGTGAAACTGGAGTGCCACGTCCAATATGTTCAACCCATTTTGTAACAATGACAATTCTATGAATACTAACTTCATAAAACGCTATAATTCATTACCCGTCGGGAAACATATAGAAAGACATGAATAGGTTTGTTTTCTTTTATTGTTCCATTATCTCCTTGGTTTTAGTTACATGTGAACCTGGAGTGCCACGTCCAATATGTTCAACCCATTTTGTAACAATGACAATAAAGGTATATTCTATTCTACGAATACTAACTTCATAAAACGTCACTATTATCTAGGTTATAACTAAATTTTACTCACACAAAATATTTTTTTTTATTGGTGCATAAAATCCACGCTCTTTTTTTTCCTCTAGAATATTTCAAATACTTGTGCGTTTTAGTTTCATTAGGTTCATAGTTTTTTTTTTGATTTAGGACTGAAAAAGTGTTTGAAAGAAGTACTAAACATGTTTTGTAGTGATACTTCCATTGCTGCCCCCGTAGCCAATCATAGTTTGTAAAACCAAGGCCTACTAGCAACTCAAAATCTGATTGGTTAAACCAACAGCTTTATCCACACTTACAGTGGTGCCTCTACTTACAAATTGAATTCCTTAGCTTTGTAACCTGAAACATTTGTAAGTAGATGTCACAAGACCGGACCAGATCGGAGGCAGGAAGGGAGAACTCATTCGCGTTAACGATCGGTACTTTTATTTAGCAAAATAAAAGTTGTCCAACACTCAGGGACAAAACGAAACAAAAACAGGCTTACAGGCAAACAGGAACTAAGACTAGGGATACTCACAAAACAGGCTTTTACTCAAAACGTGCAAAGACAGGTTTCCTCCGAATCAAACAAAACAGGACAGAGCAGAGCAGAGCCAAACAGAACAGAAAATGCAATGAACCCGCAACAGGTAAACCCCAAAACCCGCCTTTAAGAAGCACCCATGCTAATTAGGCGATCTGCTTAAGCCGGTGCCCAGGGGGCGGGACCAGCCGGTCGCCACGGCGACCATGCTGGACATGACAGTAGAGACGCCTTTCGAATGGAAATGCACTAATCCGTTCCAAGCCCCGCAAAAGTAGGATCTATATTTCAAAATAAATCATAAAGGAGTATCAGAACATGAAAGAAATACATGTTAGAATTAGATTATAGCACATAAACATAAAAGTAAAAACAAAACAAAGTCTATAGGGAGTAATAAAAATGAATTTGCCTTTTTTACCTTTGTTTTTTTTCTTAGTGTTTCTCCAAAAACTGACATCTGCTTTTGTTTAATTACATTACTACGGCCATATTCTTTTGCGAGATCACATAAAATGCTTCCGTTTTTCATACTTTTCTATTATCCCTTGCTTTGTTCAGAAAAAGTCTCTTCTTCTTCTTTTGTCCTTCTCCACTTTTCTGCATGTCTTTCGTGGGCGGCAGTGGCTCAGGAGGTAGAGATCGCAGTTCAAATCCCGGCTCCTCCGTGTTACATGTGGGAGTGTCCTTGGGTAAGACACTGAACCCCTAATACCCCCAATATGCAGGTTAGCGCCACTATTGGCAAATGTGAAGCACATTGTAAAGCGCTTTGGGAAGTCTTGACTTAAAAAGCGCTATAAAAATGCAGATTATTTCATTTCATTTCATTGTGCAAAAACGCGTTATACAGCAGACTGTTTACATAAGGGGAAGGGGATACGAAGAGCATGCTGGGATTCACACGTATGCATATGTTTTGCCAGGTAGAAGCGGAGAATGGCACCGCGTACCTTACTATATTTTCAACCTTGTATCCTGAAACGCCTTTGTAACGATTTTCCCGTTCAGGTACTTTGTATGTAGAGACATTTGTAAGTAGAGGTACCACTGTATTTCATACTAGAGGGCCTGCAGAACTGATTTTGAAGGCCTGACCTTGGCAGTAACGAATGGAATGCGGCAGACGATTCGTAATGATTTATTAAGTGTCCATGGACAAAATAGAATCGACAGCACATTATTTTGATATTTTTAGACCAGCAGAGAAGCTCTTGCAGGCCTCGACGGCCTTTGATATCATTTCTACACAGCAACCAGTCGGATTTGTGTTTACGTCTGTTTATGTTTACACGTGTTTTCGAGTTCTTGGCAGTGGAAGTTGGTTACACCCTTCCTTGGCAGAGAACGTGTACCCAATTAACTATCTAGGTCTCATACCTGTCCTCAGGTAAGTTCATTTATCGCAGCTTGTCAAACATATGGCCCGCGGGCCGGATCCGGCCTGGCAGCTGATTTAATCCGCCCTGCTCTAATGAATCTTTGAGTATGTTTTTAGGAATTAAATATTCAAATGTAGCGTTTACCAAATTGTTCGAAAGAGTTATCTGACTCCATTTACCAAACACAACCTACATTCACGTAACAATTAACAATTCATTTCTTAATCAATTTAACTAAGTGAACTCCATCGAATTAGCCGAATTACTGTCGCTTGAGTCTCCGTCAAGCCTCCTCTCTCGATCTTTTGCTTCCTAATCGGCCCACGTTTTTTTCCCGAAGCTGGTGTGCCGGCTCCTCCCCTGGGTGTGCCAATGAAAGCCCCGACGTGGGGTCCACCCCCTCACCTCTATGTCTGGAGAAACTCAAAACATCACCGAGCGTTTATCAAAACAATGCCTGACGTCCTTTGTCAGAGTCCTGTTATCAAAGTTGCCCAGCCAAAAAAAATTCCGAATTTGGAACACCTGAAGCCCGCTCAGAGAAAATCTTCAATGCACTCAATAAATGTAACTTGTATTTAATCGTATAAAATCCTTTATAGTAAAATGTATAAAATCCTTCAATGTCCAATGGATTTTTACCAGTCGCCGAAGACCACCCGAAGCGCATTACTACGCACTTCACACTCACCCATTCGCACACACACTCACACACCAATAGCCATGCAGGGCAACTACCTGCTTATTGGTGGCAGTAGGGGTTCAGTGTCTTGCCCAAGGACTCTTTATTTGCTTGTTTCATTCTAGTTTTATTGTATTTTCCTCATGTTGAGGTTTTTTGGGTTTTCCCTTGCCCTCATGTAGGTTTTAGATCAGGGTATGGTGTCATAATAGTCTGTGATTTGCAATAATCTATGGTCTGTGCATGTCATGAACAGGATCAGGACCCAAATGCGTGACCTTTCTCACACAAGCACACGTCAGGCAGCAGTCTGGCGTGAAATAATAGGAAGCCAGAGGCCGATGAGATCAATACCAATTGCCTGAGCAGATATCGGACGGATGGGGTCGATACCGGACAGGGCGGGACAGACAGGATTGCTGTCAAAACAGGATATGGAAATTATACAGGACAAACTAGACGGGAACGAAACTGGAAAACCGATATTAAACAGGACAAGATAAACGGGAACAATACCGGACAGGAAATACCAACAGGAAACATGACCGAGTCAAAACCCATGTCTTGCGGGGCAGAGGTTCATTGACGGACTGACAAAGGGAGAGTGAGAGCACTGAGCTTAAATCGAAGGGAAGCCAATCCGTCAACGAGCCGCAGCTGGCCCCACACAGGCGGGGCCGATTGGGCGCCATGGCAACCGTGACAGTGCAGCCCTTTGAGACTCTTTGTGATTAAGGGCCAAACAAATAAACAGGACTTGACTTGACTAGTTTTATATTCTGTGTACATCGTCCTTGGGTCTCTTAAAATTTTTTGAAATAAAATGTACTATTATAATAATTCTTCTTCTTCTTATTATTATTATTATTATGCTCAACAGTAAAATAATATACATTGATACCTCGATATACAAAAGTTTTGACCGTTAGACAACTGTATTTATTAATTGCCTTATGCAAATATCAATTCTGTTTTTTACGCATGGTATTCAATTTTTTTCTCTCTTTTTCCTCAAATATAACTTCATGTGACTCAATCGCCCCCGCGACCCTACTGAGGATAAGCGGTGCAGATAATGGACGGATGAATGGATGACTCAATCAGGTTTGGCTTTATCACTTTATAAGCAAGCAATGTGCAGTTTTTGGACTTTGCATTGACACTTGATTCCCCTTTTACTCATTGATATGATCATAGTGTTAGTACGGACGTTTGAAATCATAAAGAAAGTACACGTAGACGATAAAAAGTCGCCACGAAATGTGATAAAACACGTTTGTGTGTACCCATTGAGGTTGGAGTTTTTGTTCCCGTTAAAACAAACGAGTTTTTCGAGCGATTTCCCGTTCACCTTTTTCTATTGATGACGCTTCCTTTGATGACAACTGTTGTATCACCGCCATCTTTATGACCAGGGTTGGGTTGGTTTTGTATCAGAGTATTACTGTAGTAGTATTTCTGGAGTATATTTAATCTCAATGTAGCAGTATTTTTAAAATGTTTCTGTCATAATATATATGTAGCAGTATTTTTTTTAAATAGTGTTACTCTTGTGGTATTTTAGTCATATTTTTGTGAAGTATTTTGAAGTATTTCCATACCATTATTTTTTGTAGACTTTCTTTAGTATTTTTAATATTAATGTAAGTGTATTTTTGTAGTGTATCTGTCATAGTATATTTGTAACAGTATTTTTCTAAAATAATGTTACTCTAGTGGTATTTAAGTAGTATTTCTGTAGTATTTTGAAGTATTTCCATACTAAGATTTTTGTAGTCTTTCTTTAGTATTTTTTATATTAATGGAAGTGTATTTTTGTAGTGTATCTGTCATAGTATATTTGTAACAGTATTTTTCTAAAATAATGTTACTCTAGTGGTATTTAAGTAGTATTTCTGTAGTATTTTGAAGTATTTCCATACTAAGATTTTTGTAGTCTTTCTTTAGTATTTTTTATATTAATGGAAGTGTATTTTTGTAGTATTTTTGTTGTAATATTTCTGTAATAGTATTTTGTATCAGAGTATTACTTTAGTCGTATTTTTGTAGTATTTCTTTAGTATTTTTAATGTTAATGTAAGTGTATTTTTGTAGTATTCCTGTTGAAATATATCTGTGGACGTATTTTTGTAGCGTTTCTGTCATAATATCTATATGTAGCAGTATTTTTTTAACAGTATTACTCTAGTGGTATTTTAGTAGTATTTCTGTGGAATCTTTCGAAGTATTTCCATACTAAGATTTTAGTAGTCTTTCTTTAGTATTTTTTATATTAATAGAAGTGTATTTTTGTAGTATTGTAGTTGTAATATTTCTGTAAAAGTATTTTGTATCAGAGTGTTACTTTGGTAGTATTTTTGGAGTATTTCTGTAGTATTTTTCTCTTATCAGAATGAAAACAAAATAATACGTTCGGTCCCTGTTTTTAAGCATTCAATTTGACCTTTAGTTTTGTAGTAATTTGTTTGACAAAAACAAGTTTTTTATGACATATGTTGGCCTGGAGAGGGATGGGTGTCACCAGGCTGTTCTCGCCCAAGACACCCCACAGAGAATGGTACTCCTACCCAGGGTTGGGTAGGGTTTCTTTAACTGGATTACTTTCAATGACTTTTGGATGACTCCAATACCAAATATGCTAATGAAAAATCTTCTCTGTTCCTTTATCTTATTGGCTTTTTCACCTCACTGTGAATGTGTGAACCTGGAGTGTCATTCCCAATTTCGTTGTCACAATATGTTAACCCATTTTGTAACAATGACAATAAAGGTATATTCTATTCTATTCTATTCTAAAAGACAAAAGAAACTCAATATGAATCAAATGATGACTCACAACACGTGGTAAGCTTTCTCTCCTGGCTTTGATCTCTTTGATCTCCGGCAAAACGAACAGAAAATGCGACAGAAACAAAATGAAAATAAATCCAAACAGCTTGCCAACATCATTTTTGCCCTTCCATGTATTCCGTTACTCCCGAAGCCTGCACAAAATGGAGTCATTTTATTCCTATTTAGTTTCTTTTGTCTTTTATTAGCATATTTGGTATTGGAGTAAT
The DNA here is from genome assembly GCF_059441175.1 of Urocampus carinirostris. NCBI lineage: Eukaryota > Metazoa > Chordata > Actinopteri > Syngnathiformes > Syngnathidae > Urocampus > Urocampus carinirostris. The sequence continues at coordinate 70,496,201 of NC_142350.1, read as the reverse complement.
CCAAAAGGAATTGAAAGTAATCCAGTTCAAGTAACCCTACCCAACCCTGGTTATGACCCATAACAAAGCCTCTTGGATACTCAAAAACAGGCTATTAGATTAAAGAGGAGGAAAGAGGGCAAACAAAAGAGAGCGAGAGAGAGTGAGAGCAAGAGAGAGAGAGAGAGAAAGAGAGAGAGAAAGAGAGCGAGAGACAGAGAGAGAAATAAAGAGACATAAAAAGAGACAGAGACAGTGATATAGAGAAAAAGAAAGAAAAAGAGAGGAAGAGAGAAAAAAAGAAAGACAACGAGTAAATAGTATGCTTTTTATGCTCTCTCTCTCTCTCTCAATCACAAACACACACGCTTGATCGACAGACTCATGTTATGATAAGAGCTAATACATCAGTCTCCAACTATATGTGTTTCTCTAAGATTCCGATACCAATATTTGTGAAATTCACAAATATCGGTGAACCAGCTTGCCTGATAATCGATCGACCCGTAGTACACAGTTAATGAAAATAACTAGGCTCTTTTACTACAAAACAGTAAAGAAATATACAATATTAATACAAATTTCTTAAACGCCAATATATTTATGAATAATAAATATAAATTCTGTACTGCAGAAAATCAGTTTGAAAATGTATTCAAGAAATATATAAGTAATTTCAATGTTTGGTGTTGTTGGAAGATCAATTTGCTATTTTAAAATAATATTTGACATTATTTTAAAATTATTTTACATTTTTGGAAAGAAAATGGGAAGATTGAAAATAATTGTAATAATTAATAATTAATAATAACTAATAATAATTATTTTAAATATTATTTTTTTACAATTTATAATTTAATATAATCCGAGGTCTACCATTTCCTATGTTTCTCGTTAAGTATTATGTTGGGTTTTAATTTAAGTTTACTAGTAAAATACAAAAATGTCCTTAAAATGTTATATTGATTAGAAATAAAAGTAAAAATATATCAAGATTAAAAAAAATATAATAAGATAGGAGCTGAATGAGAAACATTATTCTTGTAAGTAATACTTTAAAAGTTTAGTAGACACTCATACTAAGGAGTGAAGACATCAATGGATTTTGAGCTGGCACAGGTAGAGGCCAAGACTCAATTCCGACTTGTTCTAAAATGTATATATTTTCACAGTTTCATTTGGAGGCAAAACAATAAAAAACAATAAAAATGAAAAAAAAACAATTTGCAAGATATATACAGTTTTGTACGCTCGTTTAGGGTGGTGATGGCCCTAGGAAAGAAGTTGCCTGAGTCTGTTTTTCCTGGTTTTAAGGGACCTGTAAGCCAGAATGCTTTCCACAGGGACTTGTAGAAGGACCCCAGCAGCTTCTGTTCCAGGTTATTTCTCCTGAGAACCTTCAGAAGGTGGAATCACTGCTGGGCCTTCCCCACCACAGCCCTGGTGTCAGCAGACCAGGAGAGGCAGCCCAGAAGTTTGAAGGAGCGGACCTTCTCCACACAGTGGGACTGGGTTTGTGCTTTCCCTCCTGAAGTAAAGTACGACTTTCTTGGATTTTGTGGTCTTGAGTATTAGCTTATTTTTCGAACGCATCTCCACTTTCTTCTTGTATGCCGTCTCATCTCAAGGTGGTGTCATCAGCAAACTTCACAGTCGCGTTCCTGGTGTCTGTTGGTGAACACTTCGAGGTATGTAGAGTGAGCACATCTTATGGAGGACCACCACGGTGCTCAGCATCAGGGTGTAGGGTGACATGGATGTCCAGTTTCACAACTACCGGGCAGTTTGAGGGAAAGTCCCTGGTTCAGCTCAAGATGGGGGAGGAGAGCCTCAGTTGGAAGAGTTTCTCCACCAGGATCTCAGGGACGATGGTGTTGAACGCAGAGCTGAAGTCCAGGAAGGGTATTTTGACACAGCTCCCGCGTTTTTCTCAGCGCTGCATGAAGACTGGTGGAGCGGTTCGTCCCGTAGGCAAACTGATGAGGGTCCAGTGTGAGGGGAAGGGAACCTTTGATGTGCTGAAACACTATTTATATAACCATGTGCAATTCTATTTTCTGTTTAGTTGCTGTTTATCAGGAATTACATGAACAGAGTACACAGACATCATACAGCGCTTGTATCTCAAAACATTGACGGGAACCGGATCCCTAAAAGAATCTGCCTTTGGACTTCACATCGCCGTCCTCGTATCGTCTTCACAGTTTCCCAGATGACGACATTGGCAGAATTCCTGGGCTCCTTTGTAGTTTGCAAGGGACCTTCGTGAGAAACTGGGCGCTAACCGTGCTGAAAGGTGATCGGCGTGGGAGCAACTGGAACGGGTGTGAGCGAGGACGGGAGGGGTGTCGTAGTGGACGTCCTTAATGTCCACAAGTACACGTGAGGAAAAACAACGGAATTTACTTCCTGTCATGTGACCATCACAAGGATTATGTTGGGTTCCGATGACCGGCTGGACCACTGAGTCCAGAAAAATTGAAAATATCTATAGTAATAACTGTGTCATAACACTGTTATTACACAGTGTAATCACATTTTACATGGACCAATTAGAATTCAATGGCCCATTTGATTAGAATGGGCCATTCAATTTGAATAGGCTAATTCATTTGTTAGCATGTAGCCGTTATCATGTATTAGTTATCATAACTTGTTAGCATGAATCCATTAACATAACTCGTTAGCATGTAGCTGTTGGCAAAACTTGTTAGTATGTAGCTGTTAGCATGTAGCTGGTAGCATAAGTCATTAGCATGTAGCTCTTAGCAGGACTCATTAGCATGTAGCCGTTAGCATGTAGTCCTTAGCAGTAAGAAGATGCTGTCAGGGACGTTATAAAAATCTCATGTATAATTACAACAATGTTATTTTAGCATGTAACTGTTAGCATGTAGCCGTTGGCATGTATCCGTTAGCATGAAGCCGTTAACATAACTCAAAATAATTGAAAATATGTACTTAATTACACCAAAACATACTTTTACTCCCTTTTGCTCCACCACTGGAGATATTTTTAGCCATTTAGTTAAAGTAAATAGTCAAAAGTTTGGGTATGAGAAAGTAAAATAAGAAAACAAGACAATTCCTTTGGCTATTGTGAGAGTTGGGGCTGGATTTGGCGGACATTAGCGTGTAACCGTTAGCATAAAGTTGTTAGCATGTAGTCAATGGAATGTCGTCCTTAGCAATAAGAAGATAGCCGATAGCCATTATCGTGTAGCCGTGAAAATAAGTCATTAGCATGTAGCTCATTAGCATGTAGCCGTTAGCATGTAGCCATTAGCATAACTTGTTGGCAAGTAGCCGTTAGCATGTAGTCCTTAACAGTAAGAAGATGCTGTCAGGGACAGTATAAAAATCTCATGTATAAATACAACATAGTGATAACACTGTTATTTTAGCATGTAGTCGTTGGCATTTAGCCGTTGGCATGTATCCGTTAGCATGAAGCCATTAACATAACTCGTTAGCATATAGCTGTTAGCAAAACTCGTTCGCATGTAGCTGGTAGCATAACTCGTTAGCATGTAGCATGTAGCTGTTTGCATGTAGCCGTTAGCATACCTTGTTAGCAAGTAGCCGTTTCCCTGTAGTCCTTAGCAGTAAGAAGATGCTGTCAGGGACGGTATAAAAATCTCATGTAAAATTTCAACATATTTATAGTTATTTTAGCATATAGTCGTTAGCATTTAGCCGTTGGCATGTATCCGTTAGCATGAAACTATTAACATAACTCGTTAGCATATAGCTGTTAGCAAAACTCGTTCGCATGTAGTCTTTAGCATGTGGCTGGTAGCATAACTTGTTTGCATGTAGCATGTAGCTGTTTGCATGTAGCCGTTAGCATACCTTGTTAGCAAGTAGCCGTTTCCCTGTAGTCCTTAGCAGTAAGAAGATGCTATCAGGGATGGTATAAAAATCACATCTATAGTAATAAAAGTGTAATAGCACTGTTATTACACAGTGTAATCAAATTTCAAATGGGCCAATTAGAATTCAATTCAATTTGAATATGCTAATTCATTGGTTAGCATGTAGCCGTTATCATGTAATAGTTATTATAACTTTATTATTATGCATGAAAACATTAACATAACTCGTTAGCATGTAGCTGTTGGCAAAACTTGTTAGCATGTAGCTGTTAGCATGTAGCTGGTAGCATAAGTCATTAGCATGTAGCTCTTAGCAGGACTCATTAGCATGTAGCCGTTAGCATGTAGTCCTTAGCAGTAAGAAGATGCTGTCAGGGACGGTATAAAAATCTCATGTATAATTACAACATAGTGATGACACTGTTAATTTAGCATTTAGCCGTTAGCATGTAGCCGTAAGCATGTATCCGTTAGCATGAAGCCATTAAGCTAACTCATTAAGTGAGTTCAAAATAATTGAAAATATGTTCTTAATGACAGCAAAACATATTTTTACTCCCTTTTGTTCCACCACTGGAGATATTTTTAGCCATTTAGTTAAAGTAAGTAGTCAAAAGTTTGCGTAAGAGAAAGTAAAATATAACAAAACAATTCCCTCGGCTATTGTGAGAGTTGGGGCTGGATCTGGCAGTTTGTAGCGTGTAACCGTTAGCATTGAATTGTTAGCATGTAGTCATTGGAATGTTTGCCTTGGCAATAAGAAGATAGCATATAGCTGTTAGCATGTAGCCGTAAACATAAGTCATTAGCATGTAGCTCTTAGCAGGACTCATTAGCATGTAGCAGTTTGCATGTAGCCGTTAGCCTAACTTGTTGGCAAGTAGCCGTTAGCATATAGTCCTTAGCAGTAAGAACAACATAGTAATAACACTGTTATTTTAGCATGTAGCCGATAGCATGTATCCGTTAGCATGAAGCTGGTAGCATAACTCGTTAGCATGTAGCATGTAGCTGTTTGCATGTAGCCGTTAGCATACCTTGTTAGCAAGTAGCCGTTACCCTGTAGTCCTTAGCACTAAGAAGATGCTGTCAGGGACGGTATAAAAATCACATCTATAGTAATCTCATCTCATCTCATTAGCTACACCGCTTATCCTCAGTAGGGTCGCGGGGGTGCTGGAGCCCATCCCAGCAATCATCGGGCAGTGGGCAGGGGACACCCTGAACTAGTTGCCAGCCAATCGCAGGGCACATCTATACTAATAACAGTGTAATTTGTCAGAATGTATGCGTTAGCATGTATCCATTAGTCTGTAGCCAATAGTATGTAGCTGTTAGCAAAACCAGTTAGCATGTAGCTGTTTGCAGGACTCATTAGCATGTAGCCGTTTGCATATAGCTGTCAGCATAACTTGTTAGCAAGTAGCTGTTAGCATGTAGTCCTTAGCAGTAAGAAGATGCAGTCAAGGAGTGTATAAAAATCACATCAATTTGATTAGCATTAGATTAAAATATGCCCATTCAATTTGAATAGGCTAATTCATTTGTTAGCATCAGCCCTTAGCATGTATCCGTTAGCATAACTTGTTAGCAATAACTCATTAACATAACTCCCTAACATATAGCTGTTAGCAAAACTTTTTAGCATGTAGCCGTTAGCATGTAGCTGGTAGCATAACTTGTCAGCAAGTAGCCGTTAGCATGTAGTCCTTAGCAGTAAGAAGATATAAAAAGGTATAAAAAATCACATCATTCGATTAAAATGGGCCCATTCAATTTGAATAGGCTAATTCATTTGTTAGCATGTAGCCATTAGCATGTACCCGTTAGCTTAACTCGTTAGCATGAAGCCGTTAGCATACCTCTTTAGCATGTAGCTGCTAGCATGACTCATTAGTAGGTAGCCGTTAGCATGTTGCCATTAGCATTACTTGTTAGCTAATGCAGTTAGCACGAATCGTTAGCATGTAGTTGCCTTTTCAAGCTCAACTTGTGACGTCAAATGGAAATGACATGACGTTTTATGGATTTTATATGCTAGATCACTCATTTTATGTCCTTTTTTTACCATTATCTCTCACAAATCTGAATCTATTTCTATGTGGAGTTTCTTATAAGATGATTAGCGTCCTTGGACAACTTGATGTCATAAATAGAAACCTGCTTGTATTAATTTAGACTCGTTTCTCCTGTCTTTTGAGATTGTTTGCCTATTAAGAAAGAAATGATACAACTATACTATCAGGACTAGCGACTCAAGAGTAGTTTCACCCGCTCTATTTGCTCCCCTTATGTTACACGGATACAGTCACGGTGGTGGGCGCGGCTTAGGATGTATGAACTGTTACCGGGAAAGAAAATGGCGCGTATGGGATTTGCTGACTTGCCCGACCTGCGTGGCGGCCATTTTTCCCTCCGAGTTCTTCAACCTGTCGAGCCGGATCGGGAAAAACAAGAGCTTAGCGTAAAGGAATGCTGAGAAGCTTTCCGGCTCACTAGCGTCAACACTTTTACTTTGCACAAGAATGAGCCAGTAGACCGGTTTGATCAAATCAGCTCTGCCTCAGATCTAAAAATGGGAAGTGAAAGCCATTCACAAATAGTGAAGCGAAAATAGAAACAAAAATGAGTCTATAAATAGAGAGAGGGAAAGAGAGGGAGAGAGACAGACAGCGAGAGAGAGAAAGAGACAGAGAAAGAGAGAGAGAGAGAGAGACAGATGGAGATAGATGTCTAGATAGATTGACAGAGATAGATGTCTAGCTAGATGTCTGGATAGATGTCTAGATAGATAGATAGATAGATAGATAGATAGATAGATAGATAGATAGATAGATAGATAGATAGATAGATAGATAGATAGAGATAGATGTCTAGATCGATGTCTAGATAGATGTCTAGATAGATGTCTGGATAGAGATAGATGTCCAGATAGATGTCTAGATCGATGTCTAGATAGATGTCTAGATAGATGTCTGGATAGAGATAGATGTCTAGATAGGTAGATAGAGATAGATGTCTAGATAGATGTCTAGATAGATGTCTAGATAGAGATAGATGTCTAGATAGATAGATAGAGATAGATGTCTAGATAGAGATAGATCTATAGATAGATGTCTGTGACTAGATAGATGTCTCGATAGATGTCTAGATAGAGATAAATCTCTAAATAGAGTTCTAGGTAGATGTCTAGATAGAGATGGATAAATGTCTAGATAGAGATAGATAGAGATAGATCTCTAGATAGAGATAGATAGAGATAGATGTCTAGATAGAGATAGATATCTAGATAGATGTCTAGATAGATGTCTCGATAGATGTCTAGATAGAGATAGATCTCTAGATAGAGTTCTAGATAGATGTCTTGATAGAGATGGATAAATGTCTAGATAGAGATAGATCTCTAAATAGAGTTCTAGATAGATGTCTAGATAGAGATGGATAAATGACTAGATAGAGATGGATAGAGATAGATATCTAGATAGAGATAGATAGAGATAGATGTTTAGATAGAGATAGATATCTAGATAGATGTCTAGATAGATGTCTCGATAGATGTCTAGATAGAGATAGATCTCTAGATAGAGTTCTAGATAGATGTCTAGATAGAGATGGATAAATCTCTAGAGAGAGATAGATCTCTAAATAGAGTTCTAGATAGATGTCTAGATAGAGATGGATAAATGTCTGGATAGAGATAGATAGAGATAGATATCTAGATAGAGATAGATAGAGATAGATGTCTAGATAGAGATAGATATCTAGATAGATGTCTAGATAGATGTCTCGATAGATGTCTAGATAGAGATGGATCTCTAGATAGAGTTCTAGATAGATGTCTAGATAGAGATGGATAAATGTCTAGAGAGAGATAGATAGAGATAGATATCTAGATAGAGATAGATAGAGATAGATGTCTAGATAGAGATAGATCTCTAGATAGATGTCTCGATAGATGTCTAGATAGAGATGGATCTCTAGATAGAGTTCTAGATAGATGTCTAGATAGAGATGGATAAATGTCTAGAGAGAGATAGATAGAGATAGATATCTAGATAGAGATAGATAGAGATAGATGTCTAGATAGAGATAGATCTCTAGATAGATGTCTAGATAGATGTCTAGATAGATGTCTGGATAGAGATAGAAATCTAGATAGAGTTCTAGATAGATGTCTAGATAGAGATGGATAAATGTCTAGATAGAGATAGATGTCTAAATAGAGATAGATAGATAGATAGATATCCGCATGTATATTTAATCCTAAATGAACTCATGAAAATAGAACAAGTTTCCATTATGGAAATACTACAGAAAAACTACACGAATAAAACAACAGTAATACTACAGAAATACAACAAAAATTCTACTACAGAAATACTACAGAAATACTACAAAAAATGTACTACGAAATACCACAGTAATAGTACACAAATAGTACACAGTAATACTACAAAAATACAACAAAGTTTTTACTGCGGAAATACTACAGAAATACTACTACGGAAATACGGAATAAAACTACAGAAATAAAACAACAGTAATACTAACGAAATACAACAAAATTTCTACTACGGAAATACTACAAAAATACTACTACGAAAATACAAAAAGAAACTACACAAATAAAACAACAGTAATACTACAGAAATACAACAAAATTTCTACTACAGAAATACTATAAAAATTCTACTACGAAATACTACAGTAATAGTACACAAATAAAACAACAGTAATACTACAGAAATACAACAAAAGTTCTACTCCGGAAATACTACAGAAATACTACAAAAATACTACTACGGAAATACTAAAAACCTACACAAATAAAACAACAGTAATACTGCAGAAATACAACAACAATTCTATTACGGAAATACTACAGAAATAGAACAAAATTTCTATTATGGAAATACTACAGAAAAACTACACGAATAAAACAACAGTAATACTAGATAAATACAACAAAAATTCTACTACAGAAATACTACAGAAATACTACAAAAATTCTATGATGAAATACTACAGTAATAGTACACAAATAGTACACAGTAATACTACAGAAATACAACAAAGGTTTTACTGTGGAAATATTACAAAAATACTACAAAAATACTACTACGGAAATACGTAATAAAACTACAGAAATAAAACAACAGTAATACTAATGAAATACAACAAAAATTCTACTACGGAAATACTACAGAAATACTACAAAAATACTACTACGGAAATACTAAAAAAATACACGAATAAAACAACAGTAACACTACAGAAATACAACAAAAATTCTAATACAGAAATACAACAAAAATTCTAATACAGAAATACTACAAATATATTACCACAGAAATACAAAAAAAATACACAAATAAAACAATAATAATCCTACAGAAATACAATAAAAATTCTACTACTGAAATACTACGGAAATACTACAAAAATACTACTACGGAAATACTGCAAAAAACTACACAAATAAAACAACGGCAATATTACATTAATACTACAAAAATAATATGACTGAAATAATAGAGAAAAACTACACAAATAAAACAACAGTAATACTACAGAAATACGACAAAAATTCTACTACGGAAATACTACAGAAATACTACTAAAATACTACTATGAAAATACAAAATAAAACTACACAATTAAACAACAGTAATACAACAGAAATACAACAAAAATACTACTACGGAAATACTAAAAAAAAACCTACGCAATTATAAAAACAGTAATACTACAAAATTACTGCAAAACAACAACCAAATCCAACCGCAGAATTCATAAAAATACTGCAAAAAAAACATCTCCAGTAATACTTCAAAACAAAACATCAAATGAAGTACTTATACATGTTTTTGCTTTAATTGTGATGTTTTTAAAAGCAGGTACAATACAATCCAGTACAAACAAGTACAACAGATATCCGCACGTATATTTAATCCTAAATGAATTCATTGGATAGGTTTCCAAGCTGGGGCTCCTGGCCCAAATTTGGAACCCGGGTGACTCCAAAAAAGTTCCCCCGTTCGTCACGTAGTACCGATTAAAATACCGGAAATTTTTGAAGTACTCCATGTCGCTAAAAATATCGCTAAATGATGCTATCGAAATTCCAGTCCAGGAAAGCTTTTGTTTTATTTTGGAATATCCGGGACAGGAAACAAAAATAGTTTGATACTATTGTCGTGCTTTAAAGCAATCTTAAAGGGACAGTGCGTATTATTTGGAACGTCCTACTTGTAAAAAAATATGTATTCATTTGAAGAATATATATTTAAGATATTAGAAAAAATACATAAACTGTCATATATTCAAGCAATTTGAAATGTACTAAAAAGCACAAAAATATGAAAAAAATACAGAGAGGTCCTGGAAAGTACACAAATACTAAAGTTGTGAAAATGAAAAAACACTAAAATTAGTAAAAAAAAAAAAATCTAAAAAGAAAAAGTACTGAGTAGTATGGAAACATTGAAAAAAACACAAAAAATACTGAAATATTAAAAAAAAAAAAACTATACGCTGTACTTGTCTCTCTCTCTCCATGTCCCTCTCTCTCTCTCTCTCTCTCTCTCTCTCTCTCTCTTTTCTCTTTCTTTGTTCCTCTTTGTCTCTTTCTCTCTCTTTTTTTACCTCCTTTTGTGCTCTCTTGCTTTTTTCCTATTCTTTCTTTCTCTTTCTCTCTCTCTTGCTTACCCCTTCTCTCTTTTGCCCCTCTCTTTCTCTTTGTTCTCCTCGCTTTCTCTCTTTCTATTTCTCTTTGGATTTCTTTCTTCCTCTCGCTTTCTTCCCCCTGTCTCACTATTTCTATTTTTATCTCTTTTGCTTCTCATATTCTCTCTCTCTCTCTCTCTCTCTCTCTCTCTCTCCCTCTCTCTTTTCTCTTTCTTTGTTCCTCTTTGTCTCTTTCTCTCTCTTTTTTTACCTCCTTTTGTGCTCTCTTGCTTTTTTCCTATTCTTTCTTTCTCTTTCTCTCTCTCTTGCTTACCCCTTCTCTCTTTTGCCCCTCTCTTTCTCTTTTTTCTCCTCGCTTTCTCTCATTCTATTTCTCTTTGGATTTCTTTCTTCCTCTCGCTTTCTTCCCCCTGTCTCACTATTTCTATTTTTATCTCTTTTGCTTCTCATATTCTCTCTCTCTCTCTCTCTCTCTTTCTCCCTTTCTCTCTTTTTTGTCCCATCTTCTATTTTTCTCTCCTTCTCTTTCTCTTATTTCTTTCTCTCTCTTTTTACCTTATTTTGCTCTCTCTTGCTTTTTTTCTTATTCTCTCTTTGTTTCTCTCTCTCTCTCTCTTTGATACACTTTGTCTTTTTCTCTCTCTCTTTTTACCTCCTTTTGCGCTCTCTTGCTTTTATATTATCTCTCTTTCTCTCTCTTTGGCTTTCCCCTCTCCACTTCTCTCTTTCTCTTTTCTCTCTTACACACTTTATATTTTTCTATTTCTCTTTGGATTATTTTCATTCTCTCGCTTTCTTCCCCCTGTCTTGCTATTTCTCTTTTTATCTCTTTTGCTTCTCACATTCTCTCTCTCTTTCTTTATCCCTTTCTCTCTTTCTTTGACCCAAATTCTATTTTTCTCTCCTTCTCTTTCTCTTATTTCTTTCTCTCTTTCTATCTCCTTTTGCGCTCTCTTGCTTTTTTATTATCTCTCTTTCTCTCTCTTTTTTGCTTTCCCCTCTCCCCTTCTCTCTTTCCCTTTTCTCTCTTTCACACTTTATCTTTTTCTATTTCTCTTTGGATTTCTTTCTTACTCTCGCTTTCTTTCCCCCTCTCTCACTATTTCTCTATTTATCTCTTTGGCTCCTCGTATTCTCTCTCTCTCTTTCTCCCTTTCTCTCTTTTTTGTCCCATCTTCTATTTTTCTCTCCTTCTCTTTCTCTTATTTCTTTCTCTCTCTTTTTCTTCATCTCCATTTGCTGGGATTGGCTGATGCTATGCTCACTCATGCTAGCTATTAACACTGATTGGTCAATGCTAACTGCTTCTTACTTACAAATTATGCTAACGGCTACTTGCTAACAGTTAAACATTGACATTTTATGCTAACAGCTACATGCTGAAAATGTATGATAATGTCTCATTGTTATAGCTTTATGCTAACTGCTTTATCCCAACTGCTTAATGCTAACAAATTATGCCAACGGCTACATGCTAACTGCTATTTCTTAAAAAAATGTGCTAAGGGATACTTGCTAACAGTTAGAAATTAACAAATCATGCTAACAGCTACAACCTGACAAATTATGCTCACGGCCTCATGTTAACGCTTCATGCTAACGGCTAAATGCTAACTGCTTCATGCTAAAAAAATATGCTAATGGTAACATGCTAACAACTTCATATTTACAAATTATGCTAATAGGTTACATGTTAACGAGTTATGCTAATGGTTACATTCCAAAAACTGATGCTAACAGCTAAATGCTAACTGCTCCATGCTAAAAAAATATGCTAATGGTAACATGCTAACAACTTCATATTTACAAATTATTCTAATAGGTTACATGTTAACGAGTTATGCTAATGGTTATATGCTAAAAAGTGATGCTAACAGCTAAATGCTAACTGCCTCATGCTAAAAAAGAATATGCTAATGGTAACATGCTAACAACTTCATATTTACAATTTATTCTAATAGGTTACATGTTAACGAGTTATGCTAATGGGTACATGCCAAAAACTGATGCTAACAGCTAAATGCTAACTGCTCCATGCTAAAATAATATGCTAATGGTAACATGCTAACGACTTCATATTTACAAATTATTCTAATAGGTTACATGTTAACGAGTTATGCTAATGGTTATATGCTAAAAAGTGATGCTAACAGCTAAATGCTAACTGCCTCATGCTAAAAAAGAACATGCTAATGGTAACATGCTAACAACTTCATATTTACAATTTATTCTAATAGGTTACATGTTAACGAGTTATGCTAATGTTTACATGCTAAAAAGTGATGCTAACAGCTAAATGCTAACTGCTCCATGCTAATAAAATATGCTAATGGTAACATGCTAACGAATTCATATTTACAATTTATGCTAATAGGTTACATGTTAACGAGTTATGCTAATGGGTACATGCCAAAAACTGATGCTAACAGCTAAATGGTAACTGCTCCATGCTAAAAAAAATATGCTAATGGTAACATGCTAACGACTTCATATTTACAAATTATTCTAATAGGTCACATGTTAACGAGTTATGCTTATGGTCACATGCCAAAAACTGATGCTAACAGCTAAATGCTAACTGCTCCATGCTAAAAAATTCTACTAGTCCGGCCCCTGAGAGAATGTTTGTTCTGTCGTGTGGCCCCCAAATTAAAATGAGTTGGACACCCTAGTACCCGCGGACACCAGGTTGGAGACCCCCGGTATACATTAAACCTGCTCACTGGCGCCACCTGGTGGTTGTTTGGGTCTAAATAAAAACAAGGTTGCGAAGGCGATCGGAATCATGTAAATTGAATACAGCCTAATGTAGGGAAGTAAGAGCACAGTTTCTTCATGGCAAATGTACTCGAGTAAAAGTAAAAAGTAGAGTCATTTCATCAACTTTTAGTAGTATTTTTAAATCAGTATACTTTATTAAAACCACGGAAATCTCAATTAAAAATAGGACTGTAAAAAAACTGGAATTTATGAAGCAGTACAGGATGTAGGTCGTCTCAAAAGCGGACTCATTCACATTCACTTCCTCTTTATTTCTTCATCTTCCTGAATGAGTCCTTCCTGCCGAGGTTCGAGTCACGTGACACCTCGTCATGCGAGTCCCTTTTCTCTTCCGAAGAATACAGAGAGAGAATAAGAGAGACGACGAGGGAGAGAGAGAGACGAGAAAAAATAAATTAAAGAGAGCAAAATAAGTGAGAGAAAGGGTGAAAGAGAAAGCCAGAGAGAGAAAAAGTGAAAAAAATTAGAGAGTGATCAGAAAGAGAGAGAGAGAAAGAGAGAGAGGGATAGGAGAAATGCAAAAAAAGAGAGGGAAAAAGACAAAACACAAGAGAAAAAGAAAAAGAGAGAAAAAAGAGAGAGGAAGAGAGAGTGACAAAGAGAGAGAGAAAAGAAAGCGAGAAAAGGAGAGACAGAGATATAGAGAAAGATAGAGAAAAAAGAGAGAGAAAGAAAATAGAGAAATCAAGACGAAGAGATCAGAAGGCAGAGATAGAGATAAACAAAGAGAGAAATAGAGAAAAAGTAAAAGAGAGTATAAGAAGAGAGAGAGAGCAAGAGGGAAAAATGGACGGAAAAAACGGAATGAAAAAGAGAGAGAGAGATTGAAAAAGATGGAGAGAAAAGAGAGAGTCATGGGAAAGAGAGATAAAACAGAGAAAGAGAGATAGTAAAAGATGGAAAAATAGAGAAAGGGAGAGACAGAGAAACAGATAAAGAGAGAGAAGAAGAAAGAGAGAGATACCATAGGTAAGAGAGAACAGAGAAAGTACAAGGAAAAGATAACAGAGAGGAAGAACGAGAAAGAGACAGAGAGGGAGAAAGAGAAGTGAAAAAAGAGAGAGAAAAAGAAAGAATGAAAAAGAAAAAAAAGAGACTAGAGGGAAAAAGTGAAAAGGGAGAGAAAGCTAAATAGAGAGACAGGGAGGTAGAAAAACAAAGACAGAAAGAGAGAAAGAGAGAAGAGAGACAGTAAAAAGTGAAAAAGAGAGCAATGAAAATAAAGAAGAGAGAGCAAGACAGGGATATAGAGAAATAGAGACATAAGAGAGACAGTAAAAAGTGAAAAAGAGATCAATGAAAATAAAGAAGAGAGAGAAAGACAGGGATATAGAGAAATAGAGACATAAATAGGTAAAAAGACACTGAGATAGAAAGAGACAAAGTGGAACAAAGAAAGAGAAAAAAACAGAGAGAGAGAGAGAGAAAGGAAAGACAGTATATAATATCTGACTTTTAGACATTGTGAGAGAGTTGTAAATGTTAGACTCCTCTTTCTGCGTTTTTATCCCTCTGGTGCACACCTCCGCGTGATAACGGGGTGTATTGCGTTTATGTACATTTATTTTCAGCTCTGATTTGAATACACTTTGTTAAAACGCATAAATTCTAATTTGGGAATTTCATTGACTAACCAATGTGTTAACCATCATTTCGATCGGTCACTACCGGCTAAAGATATTTGTAACCGAAAGAGGCAATGTCATGTCTGTCCCTCATAGATTATTAGAGGCCTGCAATTGGTCGAGCGTATTGCAGACATGCTTTTAGGCGGATTTTTTTTCTATGCGTCGGTAAATTTTTGACTTGTTTGTATTTGTTCCGTTTATTTTTGTATCGAGTTAGCGCCCGTTTTTTTTTCGGTCACGCTTTCATGAGAGTATGTTTGCGAAAGAAGTTTTCGTTACGTTCCCACGAGCTTCGGATTACTCCAAAGTAATGATACCATCAGTTCCGTCTTCCTTCATAGCGTCCTGGAATTTTACCGCCCACTCTGCTTTGCATGACTTCACCATTTCTATTTCCTTGTTGTGATTTCAATCCTTTTAACTGTTTTGTGGAGCGTGACACTGCCCCCTGCTGTAGTGGAGGTACATTGTCTCTTTAATCACTCAAGTCGAGTGATGGGAATTTGGGTTATTTCTAGAAAACTGGCTCTTTTGGCCCAGCTTACAAAAAAGAGCCGGCTCCCGAATAGCTCTTCGGATTGTTTATGTTCCTTTAATATTACTGTCATGAACCGTAACAGGATCAGGATCAATGTTCGAAGTAGAACCAAGTTGAGTAAAATCAGTAGAGTTTTTCGAGAACCGGCTTCTTCGGCTCGGCTCGCTAAAAGGAACCGGCTCTTTCGGGTCCTAAACGGCTCTTCGGGTTGTTTTTGCTTCTTTCATCCCTATATGACCAAATATGATGTAAAATTATCAAATATATATTATTAAAGGAAGGGGGAATAGAACAAAAAAGAAAAAAATACCAATATGAAAAAGTAGTGAAAAGCTGAGAAAAAAAGAAACAAAAGGAAGAGAAAAAAAAGAAGGAACATTTTAGAAAAAAGCCAGAAAAAAGTAAAAAAAGAAATGTAGGAAAAAAGTAAATAGAGAACAAAAAGAAAAAAGGTAACAGCTCGGAAAAAATAAACACAATGAGATTTTTTTTTTTAAAGGAATTTAAGAAAAATAGAAAAAAAAGAAAGACAGGCGTGGAACAACAGAAAGCGAGAGACCAACAAGATCGATACCGGTTAAACGAGCCGATACCGGACGGATGATGTGGATACCGGACAGAACGAGATTGAAAGGATTGATAACAGATATAGGAGACCGGAGACTGAAATCAAGACAGGACGAAACAGACGGGATCAATACCGGACAGGATACATAAACGGGATACAGGAATGAGTCAAAACCCAAGTTTTGCAGGTGCAGGTTCGTTGACGGACTGACGAAGGGTGAGTGAGAGTACTGAGCTTAAATAGAAGGGAAGCCGATCTGTCAACGAGCCGGCGCCATGACGACCGTGACAATTATCAATTAATATGTTACATTATGAGCAAATTGACCTCGTAAAATTAGTCAAAAAGGCAAAAAGAAACAAAATGAAAACAAATAAAAAAGAAGAAAAAGAGGAGAGAAAGAAAAAAAAGAACAAAACAAGAAAAAACGAGCAAATGAAAAAAGCAAGAAAAAGGAAGAAAAAAAAGCAAGGTAAAAAAAAGGAAGTAGAATGCGAGGAAGAAATAAAAAGCTAGGAAAAAGAAAACAGAATGAAAACAAATTAAAAAAGAAGAAAAAGATAAGGGAAAGAAAAAAAAATAAGAAAAAAAAGAACGAATAAAAAAAGCACGAAAAGGAAGAAAAAAGCAGGGTAAAAAAAGAAGCATAACGCACCAAAGAAACAAAGTAAAAAGCTAGGAAAAAAAGAAACAAAATGAAAAACATATAAAAAAAAGGAGAAAAAGAGAAGAGAAAGAAAAAAATAACAAAACAAGAAAAAAAAAGAAAGAATGAATAAAAAAGCAGGGTATAAAATAAGTATAACGCAAAAAATAAACAAAGTAAAAATCTCGGAAAAAAAGAAACAATATGAAAACGAATAAAAAGAGGAAAAAGAGAAGAGAAAGAAAAAAACAACAAAACAAAAAAAAAGGAAAGAACCAATAAAAAAAGCAAGAAAATTGAAGAAAAAAGCAAGGTAAAAAAAGAAGTATAACGCAAGAAAGAAACAAATTAAGAGCTAGGAAAAAAGAAACAAAAGATGGAAAAAAAGAGAAAAGATGAAAAAAGAGAGAAAACAATACCAAAAAAAAAAGAATAGAAGAAGAAAAAAAACTAATTATTTGTTCCTCCGTTACCTGATGGTCAAAGGCAGTGGGTGACCTTAAATAGAGCAGTTGTCCTGTCTGTACCGTCCTGTCCGGTATCCTGCTCGTGTATCCAGTATCCGGTATCGATCCTGTCTGTCCCATCCTGTCCGGTATCTTGCGTGTGTATCCTGTAATCTGGTATTGGTCCCGTCCTATTTGGTATCTTGCTCGTGCATCCTGTATCCGGTCCCGTCCTGTCAGGTGTTCTGCATTCTGTAAGGATCCCGTCCTGTCCTGTATCTTGCTCGTGCATCCTGTATCCAGTATCGATCCTGTCTGTCTTGTCCTGTCCGGTATCGATCCTGTCTGTCTCGTCCTGTCAGGAATCTTGCTCGTGCATCCTCTATCCGGTCCCGCCCTGTCCGGTATTCTGCATCTGGTAACAATCCTGTCCTGTCCAGTATCCTGCTCGTGTATCCCATATCCGGTATCGATCCTGTCTGTCTCGTCCTGTCCGGTATCGATCCTGTCTGTCTCGTCCTGTCCGGTATCTTGCTCGTGCATCCTGTATCCGGTCCCGCCCTGTCCAGTATTCTGCATCTGGTAACTGTCCTGTCCAGTATCCTGCTCATGTATCCAATATCCGGTATTGATCCTGTTTGTCTTGTCCTGTCTGGTATCCTGCTCGTGTATCCAATATCCGGTATCGATCCCGTCGAAAGCTGGGACAGAAGAGTAGACGTAGTCAGGATAAAAAAAGGGGGGAAGCCGTGGAAAGACGGGAGCAAAAAACAGGTGGGAGTCAGAGTTTTAAAAAGGCTTGCCTAGTGTTAACTGAGGTTCGCAGACAGACTGACAAAAGGACAGATAGGTGTGGGTTTAAATAGGGACAGGGAGCCAATCAGAGTCCGATGCAGTTGCCGCCAAAGGAGCGGGAACAGGTCCGTCACATCGGTAATCATGACAGTTCAGTGTCCTTTTAGAACATTTTTGGTCAGTGGTGTGGCAGATAGCAGGAACGCGGAAGTGGCAATTCCGTGTCGAGCGAGAGTAATCGTTGGCAGCGAGAAAAACGGGTCGATGGCCGGGACGGAGGAGCAAAGGCAGAAACGGGTCCAGAAAAAAAGTCAGCGACAGGTATCAGGCAGGAAACAGGGCAGGATCGTGTCGGAGAGTACAAAAGCTTGCCTAGCTGAGAGCATAGGTTCATAGACGGTCTGACGGGTTCCTTAAACAATGTAAAAAACAGTAGGCTTATATACTCTAGCTAATATACAGTTTTGCAGCATTCATTACAAGGCTTATATAAAGACTACAGAAGAATTGTTTTTTTTTTCGTTTCTTTGCTCCAATATGGCTCTTTCAACATTTTGGGTTGTCTAGTCCGTTCTGGTCTGGTCTAGAAGTTTCTAGTCCCCGTCTGTAAAACGAAAGTCTGCCAGAAAAATAATGCTGACCGGAACGTGGTGGCGGATGATTGACAGCTGTCATTTTTTACAGCGGCCGCTCTTATCAGCCTTAGCCACATGCTAGCATGTCAATCGGTAACGCTAGCGCAAACATGTTGTGCCCATTCGGTGCTAAAACCCGGGAAAGCTTTATTTGTTTTGGTCTCCTCAAAATTCTTTATTTATTTGCACAAAACTGAAAACATGAATGAATAAATAAATACATTTTTAAAAATATAGATTGTGAATCATTTTCGTTTTTTTTAATTGCTGCTGCTAAATGTTATGCCCAGTTTTCTAAGCAATACGTTGTAATTAATATTAATATCTATATATATATATATATATATATATATATATATATATATATATATATATATATATATATATGTACAGTAGTGTATATATTTTGGTTTATTTATCCGCATAGTCTTTTATCTTATTTTCCCTTTTAAACTCTTTATTACACGTTTTACCCTGGGGTGCAGTGTCGTTGATATCAATGACAATAAAGACTATTCAATTCTATTCAATTCTATTCAATTTTATGCAATTCTATTCTATTAAAGTCTATTCTATTCTATTCTGTTCTGTTCTGTTCTGTTCTGTTCTGTTCTGTTCTGTTGAATTCAATTCAATTAAATTCTATTCAATTCTATTCTATTCTATTCTGTTTAATTATATTCTATTATGTTCTGTTCTGTTCTAATTTGTTCTATTCTATTCTAATCTATTCTGTTGAATTCAATTCAATTAAATTCTATTCAATTCTATTCTATTATGTTCTGTTCTGTTGTGGTCTATTCTATTCTATTCTATTGTATTCTGTTCTGTTTTGTTCTATTCTATTCATTTCTATTCTATTCTATTCTATTCTATTCTGTTGAATTCAAATCTATTAAATTCTATTCAATTCTATTCTATTCTATTCTGTTGAATTCAATTCAATTAAATTCTATTCTATTCTGTTTAATTATATTCTATTATGTTCTGTTCTGTTCTGTTTTGTTCTATTCTATTCTAATCTATTCTGTTGAATTCAATTCAATTAAATTCTATTCAATTCTATTCTATTATGTTCTGTTCTGTTCTATTCTATTCTATTCTATTGTATTCTGTTCTGTTTTGTTCTATTCTATTCATTTCTATTCATTTCTATTCTATTCTATTCTGTTGAATTCAAATCAATTAAATTCTATTCAATTCTATTCTATTCTATTCTGTTGAATTCAATTCAATTAAATTCTATTCAATTCTATTCTATTCTATTCTATTCTGTTCTATTCTATTCTATTCTGTTGAATTCTATTCTATTCAATTCTATTATGTTATGTTCTGTTTTGTTCTATTCTATTCTATTCTATTCTATTCTGTTGAATTCAATTCAATTAAATTATATTCAATTATATTCTATTCTGTTCTATTCTATTCTATTCTATTCTATTGAATTCTATTCTATTCTACTCTACTCTGTTCTGTTCTACTCTATTCTATTATGTTCTATTCTATTCTGTTCTGTTCTGTTCTATTCTATTCTATTCTATTCTAATAAATTTTATTCTATTCTATTCTGTTGAATTCTATTCTGTTCTATTCTATTCTATTCTATTCTGTTCTATTCTATTCTACTCTATTCTAATCTGTTGAATTCTATTCTATTCTATTGAAAATATACCATTTGGGTAACGTACATACATTTTTACTGTTTGTTGTTTTTAGTAAGCATATCTTTATATAATTGTACTTTATTCCCTGATATAAAAAATACATTTATGGTTTTAAGTGACATTCTTGACTAATTCTTGTCAGATTTCGAACAGAGGGTGGACCCAGACGCGTGACGTTTTTACACAAGCTTTATTTTGCGGGAACGGGGCAGTCATGTGCGGGAACACAAAAACCAGCGATTTGGCGATCGCTGGGCAGAAGAGATGGAAACAGGACAGGACAGACGAGATCGATACCAGATACAGGATACACGAGCAGAGCAGGATGGACAGGATCAATGCAACAGCAAGCAGGACAGACGGGATCGATACCAGGTAATGGTTACACGAGCAAGATACCGGACAGGGCAGGACAGACAGAATCGATACCGGATATGATGAGACAGACGGGATGGATACCAGATCCTGGAGTAAGATACCGGACAGGACAGACGGGATGGATACCAGATAGAGCGTACACGAGCAGATACCGGAAAGCAGGGACAGACGGGATCGATACCAGATACATGAGCAGAGCGAGACAGACAGGATCGATACCGGATACTGGTTACACGAGCAAGATACCCCACAGGGCGGGACCGGGCAGCACAGACAGAATCGATACTGGATACCGGACAGGACGAGACAGATCGATACTGGATACGGGAGACTGGAGCAAGATACCGGACAGGACAGATGGGATCGATACCAGATACACGAGCAGATACTGGACAGGGCAGGACAGACGGGATTGATACCGGATACTGGTTACACGGGCAAGATACGGACAGAACGAGACATACGGGATCGGTACCAGATACATGAGCAGATACCGGAAAGGGCAGGACAGACGGGATTGATACCGGATACTGGTTACACGGGCAATATACCGGACAGAACGAGACAGACGGGATCAATACCCGATACTGGATACACGAGCAGGATACCGGACAGAGTCAAAATACACGTCTTGCCAGTGCAGAGGTTTGTTGACGGACTAACCAGGAGTGAATATGAGGGAAGCAAAACAGGCAACAAGCAGCAGCTGGTGCCAAATGGGCGGGCCCGAGTCAGGGCAATGGACAACCGTGACAATTCTACAGATTTGTTGGGTTGATATTTCTTTTTTAATATATTCAGGAAGTAGAGTTAAAATACATTTCGTTTTTTATATATTTTTAAAATTATTTTCTTCTCTCCAGTTGATGATTTTTTTTTATGTAGTTCTCTCATCTCCTTTAGCTGCACCGCTTATCCTCAGTAGGGTCGCGGGGGTGCCGGAGCCCATCCCAGCAATCATCGGGCAGTGGGCGGGGGACACCCTGAACTGGTTGCCAGCCAATTGTAGGGCACACAGGGACAGACAACTCGCTCGCTCATTAACACCTAGGGACAATTTGGACCGGCCAATCATCCTGAAATGCATGTTTTTGGAATGTGGGAGGAAACCGGAGGAAACCCACGCAAGCACGGGGAGAACATGCAAACTCCGCACAGGAAGGTTCGATCTCATGACTTCAGAACTGTACTGCGGCCAATTCACCTGACATGCATGTTTTTGGAATATGGGAGGAAACCTGGCGGAAGCCCACGCAAGCACGGGGAGAACATGCAAACTCCACACAGGAAGGTTGGTAGGTGGATTTGAACCCATGACCTCAGAACTGTGCCGCACACGCGCTAACCACCTTTAGAAATACCTATTTCTATTTTTTTATTTACATATTGTTGTACTTATTATCTATGGCTCCAGCAACCCCGCGGCCCTACTGAGGATAAGCGGTGCAGATCATGAAAGGATGGATGTATGTATTTATTATCTATTTAATCATTCTTTTTTTTTTAAATCCTTTCTATGAAAATAAAACAGAAACCAAGGTGCGGTCCTCAGAAGAATATTTAGTTTTTGCTTTCCTCATATTTAGAATTTTTCAGATAAACAAAATAAAAAGTTTCAGTTTTCATGCGTGTGGGCGGTCACGGAATCGTTTTCTTCCCGCTCGTATTTGCTTCCTGTATGCTGACATGTAAATGCATGTAAAATCCCGGCATTTGCCCCCGCAGCCATACAGTTTCTCGTTTCCCTTTCACGGTTGCCGGATTTAGTTTGTGAGGAGGCGGATTAGATTAGCAACTGGGGGATTTTTGCTGAACTCCCAACTAGAAAGTGGCCTTTTTTTTTTTTTTGCATGTGGGTTTTGTTGCTTTTATTGCGTAATCAGTGTTGTTGTTTTCCAAACGCTCATTTTGTAACTGACATTTACCGTATTTTCCGCACTAAGAGGTGCAACTAAAAAAGCTGACCTTATAGTACGGTGCGCCTTGTTAGGAATTAAATCGTTCGAATGAGTTATCTGACTCCATTAACCAAACACAACTTACATTCCCTAACAATGCATGCTCTTTTCCTCTTGGGAAAATGAACAAGAGACCGGCATTTCCACACCGGGGCGGATTTAATTTCTTCAACAATTATATACAGGTGCGGCTTGTGTAAGTACAAAAGCGGTTATCCTCTTAAAAGGTGGGTGCGGCTTATAATCAGGTGCGCTCTATAGTCCGGAATTTACGGTACATAGCCTCCAGGGGGGTCTACTGCATCCCCCTTGTGCCCCCTTCCTTCATAAAGTGATTAAAAAGAGACCAAAAACTAGCTAAAAACTACTGACCTTGCACTTCCTGTTTCGACGCCTCCACGGTCGAGTTGTTTTGGTGTACTCCATCGAAAATATCCGAATTAGTGTCGAATTAGTGTTGAATTAGTGTGGCCCGAGTCTCTGTCAAGCCTCCTCTCTCGATCTTCTGCTTCTCTCTCTCGGCCCACGTTTTTTCCGCAAGCTGGTGTGCCGGCTCCTCCCATGGGCATGCCAGGAAAGCCCCCACGTGGGCCCCGCCGTCTCAGAGATCTCAGAGTCCTGTTATCAAAATTCCTCAGCCAAACCATTCCGCATTTGGAACAGCGTGACCTGAAGCCCACTCAGTGAAAATCTTCATTACACTCAATAAATGTAACTTGTATTTAATCATATAAAATCCTTTATAGTTAAATGTATAAAATCCTTCAGCCTTATATAAGGATCAAAATTGAGCTGCGACAGGTCTCGCAACTACAGTAAGCAACTGCCAACTCGATTTGCGCCCCCTAGAAGTACAGAGCAGTGCATGCTGGGATATATATACCGGCGTTTCATTTCCTAACCAATGTGTCAATCATCATTTGAAACGGTCACTATTAGTTATTGGAGGTAGAGCAGCCGAGTCTTTTTTAGCATCTACAGGTTCGTGTAGGTTAAAGCGGGGTAAAACAAAGCCTGTTATTGGCTGGAATGTCATGAACCAGAACAGGATCAGGACCCAAACGCGTGACGTTTCTCACACAAGCCTTTTAATTTACGGGAAATGGGGAGTCATGCATGTTAGGCAGCAGTATGGCGTGAAATGAGAGGAAGCCAGAGGCTGGCGAGATCGATGGGGTCGATACCGGTCAGGAGGGGACAGACAGAATTGATAATAAAACAGGGTATCGAAATAGAACAGGGAAAACTAGACGGGAACGAAAACTGGAGAGAATGATAAACAGGACAAAAATAGACGGGAACGAACTACAAAAAGCGATCATTCACAATGAACCCCGCCAAAGACATGCAGAAAAGTGGACAAGGAGAAAAAAGGAGGAAGACACTTTTTCTGGCCATTGAAACAAAGCAAGAGGTAATAGAGAGGTATTGAAAACACACACCACCGTGCAGGAGGAGTTCAAACACGATATGGAAGAGGACGCAGTCATTATTCCATCCAATTAAAGACATTTCGGTTAAATTCCATAAAGTCTTTTTGTGGAGAGGAATCGCCCAGAAAAAACGTTGACAGGTGGGGGTATCGCTACGTCTGCCTGGCGCATTTCCATCGTATTGTCAATGGCAGGAAAAGCAGACGTCATTGGATCAGTTTTTCAAGAAACACTGTTGAGGACAAAGAGGCCAGTTAAAAGGTAAACAAATGTTTTTATTTATTCTTCGACATTATACGCATACATTATATATTTTTCTTCAACAGTCCGACGCCCTTTTATGATTTATTTTTAAAAATATAAAAAATATATACTTTTGCGCGGCTTGTAACAGATTTGCGCATTTATGTTCGAAAGTCGTCTCTACTTACAAATGTTTCAGGTTACAAAGCTATTCCCAGAACCATTTCAATTCGTACCACTGTACCCCAGGGCAAAGGTAAAGAATGAGCTCCCGATGTCATGGTTGCCATGGCGCCGAACTGGCCCCGCCCATGTGTGTCACGGTTGCCTTGGCGCCCAATTGTCCCCGCCCGTGTGGCGTCAGCTGCAGCTTGTTGACAGATTTGCTTCCTGTCACTATTTAAACTCTGTCCTGTCAGTCCCCTTTTGTCGGTCCGTCTGCGAATCTCCGTTTTTACACGGCAAGTCCTTTTCTGCCTGTTTTTTGCTCCTGTTTGTCTTCCGTTACGACCTGTTTTGATCTCGACCACGTCTGTTCTCCCGTCCCGAATAGCGAACCGTTTTTGTTCTCGACCACGTCTACTCTCCTCTCCTGGCTTTCGACTTGTTTCCGATCCCGATCACGTTTCTGCTCTTCTATCCCGGCTATTGACCCGTTTTTTCCGTTCTCGACACCGCCATCGCTCGCCACGGAAGTCCCACTTCCGCGTCAGAGCAACCTATTCCCCGCGACCAGTGATCTCCGGATTGTGCGTGGACTCCTTTCCCTTCTTCCCGATAAAACAGTGAGAAACGTTACGCGAGTGGGTCCTGTCTCTTTTTCGACACCTGATGAGGCAGCACCACTGTTTGCCTCCAACTCTAAGTTTTATGTCTAGACTCGTTCACCATTACCTAAGAACGATGATGTCAATTTTGCAGACGTGACCGCACCTCAAGAGTCATGACGTGGACACTTTTGGTCTGTCAAACAGAAATTGACATTTTGCAAAGTGTCCTCTAGCGCTTTTTCCATAGTTTTTAATTTATTTCATTAAAAGATGTATGTAGATTTTTTTTCTCCCCCCTGATTTAGGCACTGGACAACTGTCAGGTTTCTTTGTGGGGTACACCTTTCTTTTCTTTTTTCTTCTTCTTTCGTTTTGGCAATGATTGCTCTTGTGCAAAACTAAAAGAACAAAAAAAAAAGAACACTACTAGGAAAGCACTGTAACGTAACAAAAAGTACTAAAAAAAAGTAGTACGAAGTAAAAAAAACAAAATAAAACAATTTTAAGAATAAGGGGCGAGAGAAGAAAGAAAGAAAGAAAGAAAGAATGAGAGAAAGAAAGAAAGAGTGAGAAAGAGGGAGTAAAGGGGGGAAGAGAGAAAGACAGAGGGAGAGAGATAAAAAATTGAAAAAAGAAAAGACAGAAAGAAAGAAAGAAAGAAAGAAAGAAAGAAAAAGAAAAAGAATGAAAGAAAAAAAGAAAGAAAGAAAGAAAGAAAGAAAGAAAGAATGAGAAAAAGAAAGAAAGAGTGAGAAAGAGGGAGTAAAGGGGAGAAGAGAGAAAGACAGAGGGAGAGAGATAAAAAAATTGAAAAAAGAAAAGACAGGAAGAAAGAAAGAAAGAAAGAAAAAGAAAAAGAATGAAAGAAAAAAGAAAGAAAGAAAGAATGAGAAAGAGAGAGTAAAGGGGAGAAGAGAGAGAAACACAGAGGGAGAGACATAAAATAATGAAAAAGAGAAAAGAGAAAAGAGAAAAAGAAAAGACAGAAAGAAAGAAAGAAAGAGTAAAGGGGAGAAGAGAGAGAAAGACAGAGGGAGAGAGATAAAAATTGAAAAAAAAGCAAAGAAAGAAAGAAAGAAAGAGTGAGAAAGAGAGAGTAAAGGGGAGAAGAGAGAGAAACACAGAGGGAGAGAGATCAAAAAATTGAAAAAAACAAAGAAAAAAAAGAAAGAAAGAAAGGGTGAGAAAGAGAGAGTAAAGGGGAGAAAAGAGAGAAACACAGAGGGAGAGAGATAAAAAAAATGAAAAAAATCAAAGAGAGAAAGAAAGAAAGAAAGAAAGACAGAAAGACAGAAAGAAAGAAAGAAAGACAGACTGAAAGAAAGAAAGAAAGAAAGAAAGAAAGAAAGAAAGAAAGAAAGAGAAAGAGAGATCAAGGGGAGAAGAGAGAAACACAGAGGTAGAGACATAAAATAATGAAAAAAGAAAAGAAAGAAAGAAAGGGTAATATAGTTGCTATGCAAGTGGCGCCGGCCTAATCTGACCCGGGCCCCGCCCGTTTGACACCAATGATTTCCACGGAGGCCATTGCATGAAAATACGCAGACTCGCGTGTTTTTTCAGCCGGTACTTGTCGAAACATGTCAGAGAATGACTTCGAGTGAACTCGGACTTAAAGCATGACTCGTCTTTTGGGGAGGAGGCGGAAAAGTACTCACCCTGGTATTTTGTTTTAGCTCCTTGCCAAGTAACTCGCAAGTAAAAGAATAGTTTTTGACGTGAGATGTGATTTTTTTGGGACGGGAATCAGGACAGGAGAGAGTCAGGGTCGAAAAGCTTGCCTAGCGTGCGGCTGAGGTTCGCAGACGAACTGACAATCGTTGACGGTGTTGGGAATTCACCCAACAATTTGTGCACGCTCGTTTATTATCTATCTATATCTATCTATCTAGACATTTATCTATCTATACATTTCTCTATCTATCTATCTATCTATCTATCTATCTATCTAGACATCTATCTATCTATCTATCTATCTATCTATCTATCTATCTATCTATCTCTATCTATCTATCTATCTATCTATCTATCTATCTATCTATCTATCTATCTATCTATCTACCTATCTATCTATCTATCTATCTATCTATCTATCTATCTATCTATCTAGACATCTATCTATCTATCTATCTATCTATCTATCTATCTATCTATCTATCTATCTATCAGGAATTAATAGGTCAAAATAAACGGGAACAATATTGGACAGGAAATACCAACAGGAAAACAGGACCGAGTCAGAACCCACGTCTTGCGGGGCAGAGGTTCGTTGACGGACCGACAAAAGGAGATTAACAGGACTGGGTTTAAACAGCAGGGAATCTGTCAATGAGCCGCAGCTGGCGCCACATAGGCGAGGACAATTGGGCGCCATGGCAACCGTGACAGCGAATTTATATTGACTGCTTGTACAGCACACTGATTGGAGTCATTCCTAAATCCTATCCTTAGTTAAGCACACCTGCCTCCATTCTGGCTTCCCTGTCACAGACCAGGACAGAGACAGGACCCAATAGCGTTCGTTTTACCCAGTTTTTATTAAGAAAGAGAACAGGGCTTTCATCCACGATTCCGATGATTGAGCGAGGGTAGTCGTTGAGCGCGAGAAATCAGGTCGATGGCCAAGACGGGGGAGCAAATTGGAAACGGGTCCAGAAAAGAGGTCGGCAACAGGTATCAGGCAGGAAACAGGGCGGGATCGTGTCGGAGAGTACAAAAGATTGCTTAGCTGAGAGCATAGGTTCGCAGACGGTCTGACAGGTTCCATTCAAAAGACGGGAGTTTAAAAAGAGTCCAAGAGCCAATCAGGTCCTGTGGCTTTTTGGCGAATCAGTAATCATGTCCACAGAATGTTTTTCAAAGTTTTGAGGATAATCAAGATGCTTTTTGGCACTTGTGGGATGACTCTTTGTGTTCTTTTGTGACAGCAGTGGATTTCGCCTGGGAACTCTCTCATGGAAGCCATTTTCAGTCAGTCTTTCTTATAATAGAATCATAAACACTGGCTGTTTGCGTTTGGGTCCACCGCCTCAAACCTAACAACTACAATGTCATGAACTCTTTCAATTACAAAATTTACTCGGCAATTTGTGAATGAGTTCATTGTTGACCCAAAATTAAGTACCGTAAATTCCGGACTATAAGCCGCTACTTTTCTCCCAAACTTTCGACCCTGCGGCTTATTCATTGTTGCGGCCAATTGATGTCATTTTTCTTACAAAACCTAAGATTTAGACCGGTGGAATATATGCGACGAGGAAGACTGCAACTTCTTAGCTTGTGCACAAATTAAATTAGCCTAAACTTATCCTCATCATGCAAATTGCAAAAAGAAAGGCACATGACGCAGCTTTCAAGCTCAAAACAATCGGGCAATCCGATTAAACAGACCTACAGTATTGACCGTTTTGCGAGCATGTTGCTAGTCGCGTGTTGCTACCTGTCACAGTCACGGTTTGGGATGAAAGTTATATTATTATTATTAAAGCTTTGAAAACTCTCTCGGTGTACCGTCTTTTTTTGTAAATATGTGTAACCATGTATAATATGTATTTGCAACTGTATATTTTTGTAATATATTTATTTTAGAGACTTATTCTGATACGTTTTGTACGGGCGAATAAAGAAGAAGGGACAAAAACCATGGGGGCTGACGGGAAGTGGAGTAAACGTGAGACGTGTTTGTGAACGCGGCGGACAATAGTGGATATATAATTTTCCCACCCTTACCTTTGGAAATATACACTTTTTTTCCTTGGATTACTTTCAACGGGATCCGGACTCTGCAGGTCTGCATCAAACCTTAAGTACCGGTATCATTTTCCGTTCATTTTGCCGGCTGTGGTTTTTGGACTGTGTACTTTAATGAAGGATATTACAATCGCGAGACTTAAAGTCGGGCGGGTTTGGGTTACTTTTGTGGTTGTGTTACATGATTTAATAATAATAATAATAATAATTTCCTTGTATTGTCATGTGGATGCATGCGGCTTATATACAGGTGTGGCTTGTGTAAGTACAAAAGCGGTTATCCTCTTAAAATGTGGTGGGTGCGGCTTATAATCAGGTGCGCTCTATAGTCCGGAATTTACGGTACATAGCCTCCGGGGGGGTCTACTGCATCCCCCTTGTGCCCCCTTCCTTCATAAAGTGATTAAAAAAATACCCAAAACTAGCTAAAATCCGCTGACCTTGCACTTCCTGTTTTGATGCCTCAAGTTGTTTTGGAAAAGCTCCTTTGGCTTGGGAATGAAACTTTATCAAAAGTCCCTGGGCATGACCTCAAACACTCGGTGTTGTGTTAAAAGACCCACCGGGACCCCCCCCCCCTTTTCGGGCCCCGTGTGTGGCATGTGCCCCGGCCTGCCGCCTCCCATTCACGGGGGGAGAACAAGGCCCCCCAGTGTGTTCTGTTTTCCACATTCCTGCAGCCTGACATCAGCCGGCTGCAGGAAGGACTCGGCCTCCCTCCTCGGCGTGGGCGGCGGGGGCCGTCGGGGGCCCCTTCCAAGCGGGCGGGGGTCTGGCAGTCTGGCAGGTCGGCCCCCGCGGGCCCCGCGTCGCCTCCGATAGCAACAATGCAATCAAAGGGACGCTTTACGCGCCACATGTTGTTTGCCGGGTTCGAAGCCCCCGTCATCCTTAAGATGGATTAAAGCGGACCCCTGGCACCCCCCTGCCGCCCCCCTGCCGCCCCCCTCTGCCCTGATGCCCCCCATCACCGATGCCACATATGGAAATCGGGGTCATACGCGCCATGTAAATATTGATGCCGCTCCATGTGGAATGTGAAGCCTTGGGCAACATTATCGTCAACACCCAGAATGCATTGCACCCGTTTACTCGGAAAATGATGATTGAACGGATCGACAGATACTATACGAAGTATCGGTCCTGATACTGATATCATAAGGCAGGGGTTGGGCGATTAATTCGTATCACATTGGCCACATTGGGTTAGAAAATTTGGATACCTATGTAAAAATACAATACGTATATGCAAACACCCTCATGTTATATTTCTTTATATGTGTTTTTAAATTTATGAGTTTCGGGCAGCACGGCGGCGCGGTGGTTAGCGCGTGTGCGGCACAGTTCTGAGGTCATGGGATCAAATCCTGCTACCAACCTTCCTGTGCGGAGTTTGCATGTTCTCCCCGTGCTTGCGTGGGTTTCCTCCCACATTCCAAAAACATGCATGTCAGGTGAATTGGCCGGTCCAAATTGTCCCTAGGTGTGAAAGAGCGAGTGTTGTCTGTCTCTGTGTGTCCTGCGACTGGCTGGCAAGCAGTTGAGGGTGTCCCCTGCCCACTGCCCGAAGACAGCTGGGATGGGCTCCAACACCCCCGCGACCCTACTGAGGATAAGCAGTGCAGATAATGGATGGATATATTAGTTTCATCCAATTTTCATGATTGCTGATATGCTTCACTTGTGCCCGCTCTGCCTCAGATTCTGATTGGCTCTCTGTCTCTATTTAAACCCACTCCTATCTGTCCCCTGTTGTCAGTCCGTCTGCGAACCTCAGTTTATGCTAGGCAAGCTTTTCGACCCCGACACACTCCTGTTTTTGCTCCCGGCTTTGACACGTTTGTTGATCTTGACCACGTCGATTCTCCTCTCCTGGCTTTCGACGGGTTGCCGATCCGACCACGTTTTTGCTCTCCTGTCCCGGCTCCTGACCCTTTTTTCCATTCCCGACACCGCCATCGCTCGCCACGGAACTGCCACTGCTGCGTTCAGAGCGACCTGCTCCCCGTGACCACCGGATCGTGTGTGCAATCCTTTCCCTTATTCCCAATAACACTGAGAGAAACGCAACGCAAGTGGGTCCGGTCACCGTTCTGGTCCTGACACCAATTGGTTTTGAAACGCTCACAATTGAAGCTAAATCATATAGTCGGTCCCTGTTTTGAGTACTTATTTAATGTTTTTTTTTGTAGTATCACTGTCGTTGTATTTTTTTGTAGTATTTCTGCAGTCTGGTTTTTCTGCCATATTTTTGTACTAATCCTGTAGTTTAATTTGTAGTATTTTTGTAGCATTACTGTAGTAGTATTTCTGTGGTAATTCCACTGTAGAACTAATTGTATTCTGTTTGTAGTGTATTTGTAGTATTACTGAAGTTGTATTTTTGCAGTATTTCTCTTGTCATCTTTCTCTAGCATTATTTTTGTAGTATTTTTGTCATAACATGTCCGTAGGAGTGTTTTTTGTAGTATTGTTGTAGAAGTACTTTTGAAGTATACCCAAAGTATAATTTTGGTACTATTTTCCTATCGTATCTGTAGTATTTTGTAGTATTTTTGGAGTGTTTTATTATACTGATGCAACATTATTGTAGTTGTATTATTTCAGGTGTAATATTTCCATAGTAGTAATTCTGTATTTTACAGTAGTAGTACTTAATATATTAGATCCCTCATTTTATGCACTAAAATTGATATTAAGTTTTGTAGTCATTTTGTACAGTTTTTGTAGTATATCTGTAGTAGCAAATTTGTTGTCGACAAACATAGAGACAAGGTTGGCACCAAAAACATTTTTTATCTAGTAGTTTTTTATTTAGAATCATATTTTTCATTATATTTTGAGAATTTTCGTCAAGCGTGCCAGATGAAAAAGCTTAGCGGGCCGCATGTGGCCCGCAGGCCATAGTTTGCCCACCTACTGTCACGGTTGCCATGGCGCCCAAATGGCCCCGCCTGTGTGGCACCAGCTGCGGCTCATCGACAGATTGGCTTTCCGTCTATTTAAGCTCAGTGTTGTTGCTACATCTGATGTGTGGATATTTTGTTGATAGTTTAGAGCCCACTTGTTGGTTTATTACTTTGTTCCTTGCAATTTCTATTTCCGGTTTCAGTCTTTGTTTCTGGTTCGGATTTTGTCAGGTTTGTATTTGTTTGGACATTTCTTTCTTTTTGTGTCCCCTTGTTGGTTTGTTACTTTGTTCCTTGCAATTTCTATTTCCGGTTTCAGTCTTTGTTTCTGGTTCGCATTTTGTCAGGTTTGTATTTGTTTGGACATTCCTTTCGTTTTGTGCCCCTTTGTTGGTTTGTTACTTTGTTCCTGGTTTTGTTTTAGAATACCGTCCTTATTTCGAGCACCCTTGCCTCGGTTTCTGCTTCCTCCTATTAGTGTCCACCCTCAAAACCTAACATTTATCAAATATTTGTCGCAGAAAAGATTTGTTTTTTGTGAAAAATAAGAAAATGTATTGATATTATTTTTCAAAATAAGGCGCCCTTATCATTTTGGTTTCGATTTTAGCTGCGAAAAACTCACGTGAGAAGAAAAATGTGATTTTCTTGGCCTCGCTCACGTCGTGTTTGTGACTCTCGTGTCTCCTCGGTTGTTTTGTGGTCCACGTGTTTGTATTTTTTTTGACCTTCATGTGATTTGTGTTTATCCTATTTTGTCCCTGGTTAGCATTCTTCCTACATTCCTCTCTTTGGTTAATATACTTTTTTTATATCTTTCTAAATATTTGAGCCTGATAACAAAATAATTGAATTTTTATTGAACATTTGTTAGAAAATAGTATTAAAGTATTTTTCCAATTTAAAAAAAAATGTTCTTCTCTTAAAACAAATAAAATACGTAAAACAGAAAAAAACAAAATGGCCAAAATTTGATAATCATATATATATATATATTTCCTATTTTACTGAAAATATTTAATAGAATAAATCTGTCAGGAACCAGAACAGGATCAGGACCCAAACGCGTGACGTTCTCACACAAGCCTTCTATTTTACGGGAAATGGGGAGTCATGCACGTTAGGCAGCCGTGGTCTGGCGTGGAAGGACAGGAAGCCAGAGACTGACAAGATCGTTTCCAATTGCAGAAGTTAATATCGGACAAATGGGGTAGATACCGGACAGGACGGGACAGACAGGATTGATAATGAAACAGGATATCAAAATAAACAGGACAAGCAAGACGGGGACAAAAACTGGAGAGAATAATAAACAGGGCATAAAAGACAGGAACAATACTGGACAGAAAACACCAACAGGAAACCGGAACGAGTCAAAACCCACGTCTTTTTGGGCAGAGGTTCGTTGACGGACTGACAAAGATTGAGAGCACTGAGTTTAAAAAGACAGAAAGCCAATCTGTTAATGAGCCTTAGCTGGTGCCACGCCGGCAGGGCCAATTGGGCGCCATGGCAACCGTGACAAAAATCCCCAAATAATCAATCATTAGTTTTATTGTTTAGCCCGGAAGCGTCCAAATCTTTACCTCTGAGGGACACAAAAACTTTTAAAATAATCAAATAATCCCGCATTTATTTTTCATTTTTCATTTTATATATTTTAAACTTGATGAAACTTAACTATTCAATGGAACCATTTTATTCATTTATGTATTTGTGTTTTTATGTCACTCATTTTAAATCATTTATTTCTTATTTTTTAAGGAACCGTTTTATTTTTATGGATGTATTTTTTTCTTAACTTAGTAAAATAATGCAAATTGATACAAAAAGGGTGGTGGTCTGTTCATCCCTTTGAGACTGATTTGACTTTAAACACTTGCAAAGAAGAATGCTTATGACGCCAGGGTTGGTTTATTTTTATGTTTTTGTGAAGAAGAAACGTGATAAGATAATGATGTTTTTTATACCAAATTAGTCTGATAAATATATATTTTAAACACTTGCAGTTGATATTTATGATGCCGGGGTAGTTCTATTTTGACTAATAGATAGATAGATAGACAGATGTCTCTATAGATAGATGTCTAGACAGATAGATAGATAGATAGATAGATAGATAGATAGATAGATAGATAGATAGATAGATAGATAGATAGATAGATAGATAGATAGATAGATAGATAGATAGATAGACAGACAGACAGACAGACAGACAGACAGACAGACAGATAGATAGATAGATAGATAGATAGATAGATAGATAGATAGATAGATAGATAGATAGATAGATAGATAGATAGATAGATAGATAGATAGATAGATAGATAGATAGATAGATAGATAGATAGATAGATAGATAGATAGATAGATAGATGGATAAATGTCTAGATAAATAGACAGATGTCTAGATAGATAGACAGATGTCTCTATAGATAGATGTCTAGATAGATAGATGTCTAGACAGATAGATAGATAGATAGATAGATAGATAGATAGATAGATAGATAGATAGATAGATAGATAGATAGATAGATAAATGTCTAGATAGATAAATGTCTAGATAGATAGATAGATAGATAGATAGATAGATAGATAGATAGATAGATAGATAGATAGATAGATAGATAGATAGATAGATAGATAGATAGATAGATAGATAGACAGATAGACAGACAGACAGACAGACAGACAGACAGATAGATAGATAGATAGATAGATAGATAGATAGATAGATAGATAGATAGATAGATAGATAGATAGATAGATAGATAGATAGATAGATAGATAGATAGATAGATAGATAGATAGATAGATAGATGGATAGATAGATAGATGTCTAGATAGATA
Source organism: Urocampus carinirostris (assembly GCF_059441175.1). Classification (NCBI taxonomy): domain Eukaryota; kingdom Metazoa; phylum Chordata; class Actinopteri; order Syngnathiformes; family Syngnathidae; genus Urocampus; species Urocampus carinirostris. Next base: position 70,461,668 of record NC_142350.1, on the reverse strand, counting down.
AATGTCTAGATAGATAGATAGATAGATAGATAGATAGATAGATAGATAGATAGATAGATAGATAGATAGATAGATAGATAGATAGATAGATAGATAGACAGACAGACAGACAGACAGATAGATAGATAGATAGATAGATAGATAGATAGATAGATAGATAGATAGATAGATAGATAGATAGATAGATAGATAGATAGATAGATAGATAGATAGATAGATAGATAGATAGATAGATAGATAGATAGATAGATAGATAGATAGATAGATAGATAGATAGATAGATACTTTATTGTTAACAAGTGTTATCAACAAAACAGGAGCCGAATTGACATTCAAGGTGACTTTAAATACCATGTGGGACGAGTACACAATCCCCCAAAATAAACGTGTTTATAGTATACAAAAAGTAGTGTATGTTCTGTGGAATTTGGTTTGTTGAATCGTCAACAGAGTCCTTCGGATTTTGCAAGGCCAGATTCCCGGTCTTCTGTTTTGGCTGGTGTTTTTCCTGCCCCGGAATTCTTTCCCCATGCGCTCATGTGGTTTGTGTGTGGGATGGGGGGAGGAGACATCAAAGTCAAGGGGAAACGGGATCCGGTCCTCCCCCCCTCCTCGGTCCTCCCCCCCCTCGGAGTCCTCCTCCCCCCCTCGGTCCTCCCCGGCGAGACAAAGCCGACCTCGGCGTTGAGAGACAAAAGGGAAGGCCGCGGCGCTGGAGAGGCGGCCCGTCTGCTCCCATTCACGTTTTCGGCCCATTCAGGTTTTCGTCAAGATGGAGGAAAAATAAGAGATTTGCGCAAAGGACAGAAATGCATCGTGATGAGATAAATATCCTCTTCCTCTTTCAGGTTGAGCAAAAGGGATGTTTCGAATTTCACAATAAAAGGAACTATGTGTCAATGTGGTTACATTGACTTTAGGAAATATTGGTTGTGCAAGAACACGGCGGCGCAGTGGTTAGCGCTTGTGCGGCACAGTTCATGTCATGGGAACCTGTCGTGGGTTGAAATCCAGCTCCAGACTTCCTGTGCGGAGTTTGCATGTTCTCCCCGTGCTTGCGTGGGTTTCCTCCGGGCACTCCGGTTTCCTCCCACATTCCAAAAACATGCATTTCAGGTGAATTGGCCGGTCCAAATTGTCCCTAGGTGTGAATGAGCGAGTGAGTTGTCTGTCCCCGTGTGCCCTGCGATTGGCTGGCAACCAGTTCAGGGTGTCCCCTGCCCACTGCACGATGATTGCTGGGATGGGCTCCAGCCCCCCCGCGACCCTAATGAGGATAAGCGGTACGGCGAATGAGATGAGATGAGGTTGTGCAAGAACATCAGGTATCAAGTACAACTTCGATCCATAGAACAAATAAAAGGACCTTAGTTTCTATACAACCAGGGTTGGGTAGGGTTACTTTAACTGGATTACTTTCAATGACTTTTGGATGACTCCAATACCATATATGCTAATAAAAGACAAAAGAAACTAAATAGGAATAAAATGATGAAATTTTGTGCAGGCTTGGGGAGTAACAGAACACACGGAACGGCAAAAATGATGTTGGCAAGCTGTTTGGATTGATTTTCATTTTGTTTCTGTCGCCTTTTATGTTAGTTTTGCCGCATGTGCATATTGTGCTAAAATGCTAATTCCCCTTATAGAGATCGAAGCCAGGCAGGAGAGAAAACTTACCACGTGTTGTGAGTCATCATTTTATTCAAATTTAGTTTATTTTGTCTTTTGTTTGCATATTTGGTATTGGAGTCATCCAAAAGTCATTGAAAGTAATCCAGTTAAAGTAACCCTACCTAACCCTGGTCATGACCAGCAACACAGGGTAGACCCAATCGCGTAACGTTTTCTCACAATTTTATTGAAAAAAGGAAAGGAAAAACAGGGCGATAGCAGGGACAGGAGAGCAAAAATGGGGTCGGAGTCAGAAACGGGTCGTAAGCCGGGACGGGAGAGCAGACGTGATCGGAATCAAAACAGGTTGTAGCCGGAGACGAACGGGAGCAAAAATGGGACAGGTGCGTTTGTCTTGAGAGCAGGTTTGGCGGATTTTATTGAATTTTGTCTTGATGGTGTGGCTCTCTCCCCTTTATGGCTCTTTTGTTCAAAAAGATAGCCGACCCCTGATCTATATCATCTAACAATGACAAAAACGAGTAACTAAGCAGCACCCGAATGCATGTTTCACAGTGTCGCCATGGTAACAGCAAACAAACACACCTATTCCCAAGTTAGTCATGTCATACTTGCAGATCTTACTGTCATCCACGTCATGAACAGTGTTGGACATGTTATTAGTTATACTTACTCACGACCAGGGTTGGGTAGGGTTACTTTAACTGGATTACTTTCAATGACTTTTGGATTACTCCAATACCAAATATGCTACTTTAATCAAGTTAAAGTAACCCTACCCAACCCTGCTCACGACTTCTTGCAAAAAGTAACTGAGTTAGTAACTGAATTACTCCATAGTAACAATAACTAGTTACCAGGGTGTCAACCCTGACTCCCACCTGTCCCATTTTTGCTCCCATTCGTCTCCGGCTACGACCTGTTTTGATCCCGATCACGTCGCTTTCCCGTCCCGGCTTACGACCCATTTTTGATCCCGAGCACGTCTGCTCTCCCGTCCCGGCTTACGACCCGTTTCTGACTCCGACCCCGTTTTTGCTCTCCTGTCCCTGCTATCGACCTGTTTTCTTTTCCTTTTTTCAATACAATTGTGAGAAAATGTTACGCGACTGGGTCTACCCTGTGTTGCTGGTCATGACACAGGGAAAGTAACTATTTGCGTTACATCAAAAAAATGTTGTATATCAAAGAGTTTGAAATTTTATGAGCAGTATTCGGGTCAGTTGAGTAGAGAAGAATAGACAGGTAACTGTGTAAGAACCTTGTCATATTTTATTGCATCTCGGCAGCAACAGAGGTCAAGTAGACATAGTCTACTGCACTTCAAACATTCTGTTCACTACAAAAAAACAACTGTAAAACAATATAGAGTGTCACTCACAATCACAATCTCTAGTCAGACAACTGCTCAAGTAGACATATACTACTGTTCTTCAAGTATTTTCACAACACAGTCGTAAACAGTTTAACAATACCAAGTCTGTTCAACACTGCAGTGTAAAATCAATAGATCAAACTCTCACAACTTGAGAAAATTGGTTAAATAAAATCTGCAACTGCATTTCAAATATTTTGTTCATAACAAAAGCCAACAGTAAAACAATACAAAGTGGCCATCCAATCCTTCTGTCTATCTATCTTAGTTGAGATAGTCCATAGACACATTGAATTTCCTAACCTCTTACCCTGACCTTAATCATTGAAACCGATTGTCTACCCTAACTCTGAAACCATGGTTTGACTCGAAATGTTGTGTCTTGACACACCAGGACCACCAACATGGCCGAATGAGTACTATTGGTCCACACCATGATCGTAAAAATCCTGGAAATGCGCCTCCGAAGGTCACAAATACTAGTACACAAACCGTTTTTTCACTTAGTTGAGATAATCCATAGACACATTGAATTTTCTAACCTGACCCTGACCTTAATCATTGAAACCGATTGTCTACCCTAACTCTGAAACCAAGGTTTGACTCGAAATCTTGTGTCTTGACACACCAGGACCATCAACATGGCCGAATAAGGACTACTGGTCCACACCATGATCGTAAAAATCCTGGAACTGCGCCTCCGAAGGTCACAAATACTAGTACACAAACTGTTTTTCTACTTAGTTGAGATAGTCCATAGACACATTGAATTTTCCAACCTCTTACCCTGACCTTAATCATTGAAACCGATTGTCTACCCTAACTCTGAAACCAAGGTTTGACTCGAAATCTTGTCTTGACACACCAGGACCACCAACATGGCCGAATGAAGACTACTGGTCCAGACAATAATCGTAAAAATCCTGGAAATGCGGCTCCGAAGGTCACAAATACTAGTACACAAACCGTTTTTTCACTTAGTTGAGATAATCCATAGACACATTAAATTTTCTAACCTCTTACACTGACCTTAATCATTGAAACCGATTGTCTACCCTAACTCTGAAACCAAGGTTTGACTCGAAATGTTGTGTCGACACACCAGGACCAGCAACATGGCCGAATAAGGACTACTGGTCCAGACAATAATCGTGAAAATCCTGGAAATGCGCCTCCGAAGGTCACAAATACTAGTACACAAACCGTTTTTTCACTTAGTTGAGATAATCCGTAGACACATTGAATTTTCTAACCTGACCCTGACCTTAATCATTGAAACCGATTGTCTACCCTAACTCTGAAACCAAGGTTTGACTCGAAATGTTGTGTCTTGACACACCAGGACCAGCAACATGGCCGAATGAGGACTACTAGTCCACACCATAATCCTGAAAATCCTGGAAATGCGCCTCCGAAGGTCACAAATACTAGTACACAAACCGTTTTTTCACTTAGTTGAGATAATCCATAGACACATTGAATTTTCTAACCTGACCCTGACCTTAATCATTGAAACCGATTGTCTACCCTAACTCTGAAACCAAGGTTTGACTCGAAATGTTGTGTCTTGACACACCAGGACCAGCAACATGGCCGAATGAGGACTACTAGTCCACACCATAATCCTGAAAATCCTGGAAATGCGCCTCCGAAGGTCACAAATACTAGTACACAAACCGTTTTTTCACTTAGTTGAGATAATCCATAGACACATTAAATTTTCTAACCTCTTACCCTGACCTTAATCATTGAAACCGATTGTCTACCCTAACTCTGAAACCTAGGTTTGACTAACTTCAACCTCCACTTTGAAACCAAGCCTTTACTAAAAAATAGGGGGTCTAGACACAGGACCACCCACATTTCCCCTGTAAGTACCACTGCTCCCCACAACGTCTGTAAAAATCCTAAAAATGTTCTTCGAAAGGAAATATTCACCAGTACACAGTACAAAAATCTGAAAATATTCCCAGAAACAATCCTAGAGAAACACTTATTCACCCTCTCTTTGTTCCACACAGGAATGCACAGACAAAGACTTTACTGTAGTAGGCCCCCCAACCCCCTCAAATTGGGAATCCCGTCTAGAGCGACCCCTGGTGGTGAGTTTTATAAGTGCAACGATTAGGTATGATCCGTTGGTGGCCTGTGGGAGGAGGAAGTGACTTTATTTGCGAGCTAAAAGAGGAACATGTTGGTCGTCATGGGAGACCAATCAGGCTTTGTGTGGCCAAAGAGGAGGAGGGGGAGGAACATTCACTTCCTGTCTAGAATTTTCTGGATGGAGAAGTTGGAGGACCCACCCCCACTCGGTAGAGAATCCACCCCCGCTTAAATCGCGGAAGCTAAATGAATCCCATTATAAAAATACTACAAAAATACAACTAGAGCACTACTGTAAAACCTACAAAAATATGACAAAAATCCAACAAAAATACTATAAAAAAAAACCCTGAAACACTAAAAAGGATACAACAGTATTATTACTACAAAAATTCTACAGAAAGAACTCAAATATCCTACAGAATTACTACATAAATCCTACTATAAGAAAATACTAAAAAAAATAAAACTACAGTATTACAACAAAAAGAATACATAAATTCTACTATAGAAAAACTACAAGAATACAACTACAGTAGTACTAAAAAAACTACAAAAATGTTTCAAGAATCCTACAGGAATACTACAAGAATACAACTGCAGTACAGGAGTGCTAAAAATCCCTATACAAATACTACAAATATTCTCCAGAAAAATACTGTACTACAAGAATACAGTGGTACTAAAAAACACAGAGTACTCCAATAATACTACAAATATTCTACAGAAATCTTACAAAAATCAAACAGGAATACAGTACAACAAGAATACAGTGGTACTAAAATCCCGGAGTACTACAAAAAACTACAAATATTCTACTGACATCCTAAGAAAAATAAAACAAGAATACAGTACTACAAAAATACAGTGGTACTAAAAAAACACAGAGTACTACAAAAATACTGCAAATATTCTACAGAAATCCTAAGAATTTTTTTTGAAAAATACAGTTCTACAAGAATACAGTGGTACTAAAAAACACAGAGTACTACAAAAAACTACAAATATTCTACAGACGTCCTAAGAAAAATAAAACAAGAACACAGTACTACAAGAATACAGTGGTACTAAAAACCCCGAGTACTACAAAAAACTACAAATATTCTACTGACATCCTAAGAAAAATAAAACAAGAACACAGTACTACAAGAACACAGTGGTACTAAAAACCCAGAGTACTACGAAAATACTACAAATTTTCTCCAGAAATCCTACAAAAATCAAACAGGAATACAGTACTACAAGAATACAGTGGGACTAAAAAAACACAGAGTACTGCAAAAATACTACAAATATTCTACAGAAATCCTACAAGAATCAAACAGGAATACATTACTACAAGAATACAGTGGTACTAAAAAAACAGAGTACTACAAAAAACTACAAATATTCTACAGACATCCTAAGAAAAATAAAACAAGAATACAGTACTACAAGAATACAGTGGTACTAAAAACAGAGTACTACAAAAATACTACAAATATTCTACAGAAATCCTACAAAAATTAAACAGGAATACAGTACTACAAGAATACAGTGGTACTAAAAAAACCACAGAGTACGATCAAAATACTACAAATATTCTCCAGAAATTCTACAAAAATCAAACGGGAATACAGTACTGCAAGAATACAGTGGTACTAAAAAACACAGAGTACTACAAAATACTACAAATATTCTCCAGAAATCCTACAAAAATCAAACAGGAATACAGTACTACAAGAATACAGTAGGACTAAAAAAAAAACAGAGTACTACAAAAATACTACAAATATTCTACAGAAATCCTACAAGAATGAAACAGGAATACAATACAAGAATACAGTGGTACTAAAAAACACAAAGTACTACAAAAATCCTAAAGAAATACTACAAACCTCCTACTGAAATAGTATAAAAATACAACAACAGTGGTACTCTAATAATCCTACAGAAATACTACAAAAATGTTACTTAAACAGTACAAAATAAAACTACACCATTACTACAAAAAATATACAGAAATACTACAAAAATCAAACAGGAATACAGTACTACAAGAATACAGTGGTACTAAAAAAACACAGAGTACTACAAAAAGAAATACCACAAACCTCCTACTGAAATAGTATAAAAAATTAACCACAGTGGTACTCCAAAAATCCTACGGAAATACAACAAAAATCTTACTTTAAACAGTACAAAAATATAATTACACTATTACTACAAAAAATATACAGAAATACTAGAAAAATCCTACAAAACTCTTACTGAAATAGTATATAAATACAACCATAGTGGTATGACAAAATCGTACAGAAATACTTCAAAGATCTTAGTGAAACCTTACAAAAATACAACTACACTATTACTACAAACAATACTCAGAAATACTACAAAAATCCTGCAGAAATGCTACAAAACTCTTACTGATATAGTATATAAATACAACCATAGTGGTACGACAAAAATCCTACAGAAATACTACAAAAATCTTAGTGAAACCTTACAAAAATACAACTACACTATTACTAAAAAAATTCTAAAGTAATACGACGAAAAAACAACACAATAGCGACAAAAAAAATCTATAAAAATACTACAGAAATACAACTACAGAACTACTAAAAGAAATCAGACAGATATCCAACAAAAAAACTCTCAAAATTCTACAAAAAGACAACTACTGTGGTACTACAAAAATCCCACAAAAATGATTGTAGTAGTATATATGTAGGATTTTTGAGGAATGTTGACGATTTTTTTTGTAATACTACTGTAGTTGTATTGCTGTAGAATTTCTGTAGTAGGATTGTTGCTAATATTTCTGCAGTTGTATTTGTTAGTAATTCTGTAGTTATTTTTGTAGTTTTTTTTGCATTATTTTAAGTAAAATTTTAGTAGTATTTCTGTAGGATTTTTGAGTAATGTTGTAGTTGTTTTGTAGTACGTCTGTAGTTATATGTTTGTAGTATTTCTTTAGTAAGATTTTTTCCTGGTATTTCTGTAGTTGTATTTTTTTTTGTGGCAGGATTTTAGTAGTATTTGTGTAGGATTTTTGAGTAATGTTATAGATGTTTTGTAATACGACTGTAGTTATATGTTTGTAGTATTTCTTTAGTAAGATTTTTTTCTGGTATTTCTGTAGTTGTATTTTTATTTTTTGTGGTAGGATTTTAGTAGTATTTCTGTAGCCTTTTTGAGTAATATTGTAAATTGTTGTAATACTACTGTAGTTGTATGTCTGTAGAATTTCTATAGTAGGATTGTTTCTAGTATTTCTGTAGTTGTATTTGTTCGTAATTCTGTAGTTATTTTTGTAGTCTTTTGCATTATTTCTTTGGTAGAATCTTCGTAGTATTTCTGTAGGATTTTTGACTAATGTTGTAGATGTTTTGAAATACTATTGTAATTGTATGTCTGTAGAATTTCTATTGTAGGATTATTTCAAGTATTTTTGTAGTTGTATTTGTTCGTAATTCTGTAGTTATTTTTGTAGTTTTTTGGCATTATTTCCTTGGTATATTTTTTTTGTAGTATTTCTGTAGGATTTTTGAGTAATGTTGAAGATCTTTTGAAATACTACTGTAGTGTAGTTGGAGGTCTGTAGAATTTCTATTGTAGGATTATTTCCAGTATTTCTGTAGTAGTTGTTTTTGTTTGTAATTCTGTAGTTATTTTTGTAGTTTTTTTGGCATTATTTCTTTGGTAGAATTTTGTTGTATTTCTGTAGGATTTTTGAGTAATGTTGTAGATATTTTGTAGTACGACTGTAGTTTTATACTTGTAGTATTCCTTTAGTAGGATTTTTTTCTGGTATTTCTGTAGTTGTATTTTTTGTGGTAGTATTTTAGTAGTATTTCTGTAGCCTTTTTGAGTATTGTTGTAAATTTGTTGTAATACTATTGTAGTTGCATGTCTGTAGAATTTCTATGGTAGGATTGTTTCTAGTATTTCTGTAGTTGTATTTGTTCATAATTCTGTAGTTATTTCTGTAGTTTTTTTTCATTATTTCTTTGGTAGAATTTTTGTAGTATTTCTGTAGGATTTTTGAGTAATGTTGAAGATCTTTTGAAATACTACTGTAGTGTAGTTGTATGTCTGTAGAATTTCTATTGTAGGATTATTTCCAGTATTTCTGTAGTAGTTGTATTTGTTTGTAATTCTGTAGTTATTTTTGTAGTTTTTTTGGCATTATTTCTTTGGTAGAATTTTTGTAGAATTTAAGTAGAATTTTGTCATACTTCTGTCGGATTTTTCGGTACTACTGCAATTGTAGTTTTATACTATTTGTATAGTAAGATTTCATTTAAGTATTTCTATCATTTTTTTGTTGTACTGTAGCTTGCGTGACCTTGAGTCAGCACAGTGACCTTGGGAGTATTTTGCAGGTAACGAGGACGGGAGAATCGAAGAGGGCGATGGCGGTTTTGCTGCAAATACCTGGTGAGTCACGTTTTGGGTTGTGTACACGGTGTACTTTGCCATGTTGCTAACGATTAAAAGCAATTTACTGCAATTATCTCATTAGCCACGCAATTCTATGCAAGGCCCAGGCTCAAAACCTTATTCAACCGAATGCCTCCAATTGAAGTGAAGATGGAACCAAATGTGTGAGAAGAGATCGAAAAGAGGGGTTTTTATTGATATCGTGTCCAATGTTCCCTGTCATTTTCCTTAGGGGTCTGAGCGTTCACACAAAGTCGGTGAGCAACGCTTGAAACAACAGTGACCAACGGCAATCCCAAGCCTTTTTCGACCCCTGACTCCCGTTTTTGCTCCCATTTGTCTCCGGCTACGACCTGTTTTTGATCCCGACCACGTCTGCTCTCCCGTCCCGACATATGACCTGTTTTTTTACCTCCTTCCTTTAAGTCATTTTGTGCATAATTTTACATAATATTTGGTCATATAGGGATGAAAGAAGCAAAATCAACCCGAAGAGCCGTTTATGACCCGAAAGAGCCGGTTTCTTTTAGTGAGCCGAGCCGAAGAAGCCGGTTCTCGAAAAACTCTACTGACTTTACTCAACTTTGTTTTCCTTCGACATTGACTTCCAAATACTTCGAAATGTTTCACTCTTTTTGTCTCTTTTTCTCTTCCTTTGCTGCTCTTTGTCTCTTTCTCTCTCTGTGTCTTTTAACTTCTTTTGCTCTAACTTCTTTTTTTCCTTTTCTCTCTTTTCTCTTTCTCTCTTCCTACCCTTCACGCTTTCTTTTCTCTCTTCTCTCCTTTTGTCTTTCTATTTCTCTTTGGATTTCTTTCTTCTTCACCCTATCTTTTCCCCCTCTCTCACGACTTTTTATCTTTTGTTTCTCACGCTGTTTCCCTCCCTCTCTTTTTCTTTCTTCGTCCCACCCTCTCTCCTTTTCCCTTCCTCTTTCTCTTATTTCTATATCTCTCTTTTTCTTTCTCTTTAATCTACTTGTCCAGCCCCCGACAGAATGTTTGTTCTATCGTGTCACAGAGAAGTCCCTTTCCAAAAGATCAGATACAGTGCATCCGGAAAATATTCACAGCGCTTCACTTTTTCCACATTTTGTTATGTTACAGCCTCATTCCAAATTGTATTCATTTAATCTCTTATCTCAAAATTCTACACAAAATACTCCATTATGACAATGTGAAAAAGTTTTTTTTTTTAACTTTTTTTGAATTGATTAAAAATAGAAAACTAAGAAATTACATTTACATAAGTATTCACAGCCTTTGCCATGAAGCTCAAAATTGAGCTCAGGTGCATCTTTTTTCCACTGATCATCCTTGAGATCTTTCTACAGCTTCATTGGAGTCCACCTGCAGTCAATTCAGTTGATTGGACATGATTTGGAAAGGCAAACACCTGTCTATATAAGGTACCACAGTTGAGTGTGCATGTCAGAGCACAAACACCAAGCATGAAGTCAAAAGGACTGTCTGTAGACCTGCGAGACAGGATTGTCTTGAGGCACAAATCTGGGGAAGGATACAGAAATTTTTTTGCTGCTTTGAAGGTCCCAATGAGCACAGTGGCCTCCATTATTCGTAAATAGAAGACATTTGAAACCACCAGGACTCTTCCTAGAGCTGGCCGGCCTTCTAAACTGAGCGATCGGGGAAGAAGGGCCTTAGTCAGGGAGGTGACCAAGAACCCGATGGTCACTCCGTCAGAGCTCCAGCGTTCCTCTGTGGAGAGAGGAGAGCCTTCCAGAAGGACAACCATCTCTGCAGCAATCCACCAATCAGGCCTGTATGGTAGAGTGGCCGGACGAAAGCCACTCCTTAGTAAAAGGAACATGGAAGCCTGTCTGGAATTTGCCAAAAAGCACCTGAATGACTCTCAGACCATGAGAAACAAAATTCTCTGGTCTGATGAGACAAAGATTGAACTCTTTGGTGTGAATGCCAGGCGCCATGTTTGGAGGAAACCAGGCACCGCTCATCACCAGGCCAATACCATCCCTACAGTGAAGCATGGTGGTGGCAGCATCATGCTGTGGGGATGTTTTTCAGCAGACTAGTCAGGATAGAAGGAAAAATGAATGCAGCAATATAGAGAGATATCCTGGATGAAAACCTGCTCCAGAGCGCTCTTGACCTCAGGCTGGCGCGAAGGTTCATTTTTCAGCAGGTGTTGGAGAAATTGGAGGTTCGATAATCGAGAGAAAAGTCTTCTCATATGTGGATAAGGAAAACAGGAGCCAGCCTCGTTCGGAGGGAGATGTCACTTTATTGATGCGTCAATAAAGATCTCACAGAGCTAGGAACATGACAATGTATTTAAAGCTGGTAGTGACGATTAGGCTTCGATTGAGTACACCCCAAAAGGCGGTCCTGTATCACGTATCAAGTACAGAGCGTCCCGTCCCTTGCACGCTATCTTCAAGGAAACTTAATGTCTGCCAAGAGTATCTTCAAGGATGTCTACCCGACCTTTTCCCACAACAGTAAGCAAGTCTTTCTAAATTTCTACATGTATGCAAATCTATTCTACAAATGCAAGTGTATTTACCACAACACAGGACAACGACCCAAAGCACACAGCCGAGATCTCAAAAGATTGGCTTCGGAACCACTCCGTGAATGTCCTGGAGTGGCCCAGCCAGAGTCCAGACTCGAATCCGATCGAACGTCTCTGGAGAGATCTGAAAATGGCTGTGCGCAAACGTCTCCCATCCGACCTGATTGTGCTTGAGACTTATTGCAAAGAAGAATGGGCAAAACTGCCTAAAGATAGGTGTGCTAAACTTGTGGGATCATATTCAAAAATACTCGAGGCTGAATTTGCTGCCAAAGGTGGATCAACAAAGTATTAAGCATTAAATGTGATTTCTTAGTTTTCTATTTTTAATAAATTCAAAAAAAGTTAAAAAAAAAAACTTTTTCACATTGTCATAATAGAGTATTTTGTGTAGAATTTTGAGATAAGAGATTAAATTTATACAATTTGGAATGAGGCTGTAACATAACAAAATGTGGAAAAAGTGAAGCGCTGTGAATACTTTCCGGATGCACTGTATGTATCCGATTTAAGACAACATATGAAAGTGCCGCAAGAAAAAAATATGTCGGCAAAAACCCCGAGGGAAAAAAAACGGTGAGAACGTGAAGCCTATAAACCAGGGGTGTCAAACTCATTTTAACTCGGGGGCCACACGATGGAACAAACGTTCTCTCGGGGGCCGGACGAGTAGATTAGAGAGAAAGAAATAAGAGAGGAAGAGAAAAAGAAAGAGGGTGGGACAAAGAAAGAGAGAGAGGGAGAGAAAAGAGAGAGAGAAAGCGAGAGACAGAAGGAGAGAACGTGAGAAACAAAACAGATACAAAGAGAAATAGTGAGAGAGGGGAAGAGAAAGCTATCCAAAGAAAAATAAAAAGAGAGAAAAGACAAGGAGAAAAAAGAGAAGGAGAGAAAGAGAAGAGGGTAAAGCAAGATAGAAAGAGAGAAAAAGAAAAAAGAGAGCAAAATAAGGTATAAAGACACAGTGAGAGAAAGAGACAAAGAGGAGAGAGAGAGAGAGCGAGGGAGAAAGAGACAAAGAGGAGAGGGAGAGAGGAAGAGAAAAAGAAAGAGGGTGGGACAAAGAAAGAGAGAGAGGGAGAGAAAAGAGAGAGAGAAAGCGAGAGACAGCAAGAGAGAACGTGAGAAACAAAACAGATACAAAGAGAAATAGTGAGAGAGGGGAAGAGAAAGATATCCAAAGAAAAATAAAAAGAGAGAAAAGAGAAGGAGAAAAAAGAGAAGGAGAGAAAGAGAAGAGGGTAAAGCAAGATAGAAAGAGAGAAAAAGAAAAAAGAGAGCAAAATAAGGTATAAAGACACAGTGAGAGAAAGAGACAAAGAGGAGAGAGAGAGAGAGAGAGAGAGAGAGAGAGGGAGAAAGAGACAAAGAGGAGAGAGAGAGAGAGAGAGAGAGAGAGAGAGAGAGAGAGAGAGAGAGAGAGAGAGAGAGAGAGAGAAAAATACAAGTACATTGTCTTTGTGAGAGGCACCTGGCTTTGGCAACATTAAGTGGACATATTATAAACTTCAGCTTGTTTTTCTCTTGCGCTTCCCTCCGCGTTGTCTCGGGGGCCGGATTCAATCCATTAGCGGGCCTGATCGGGCCCGCGGGCCGCCTGTTTGACACCCCTGCTATAAACAGTGTCTGTGTTTATATGTCACGAATGAAGGTCGCTATGCAGATGCTGTTGTCGAGTACATTTCATAATGATGGAATGTGAAATATGTTTGGAGCGTTTGGCAACACAAAAAGAAAAACACGGAGGAACAAAAGCCAATCGAGGGATGACATTCCATGTACGGTCGGGTGGAGTTTTGTTTATCTTCTATATTATCATAAGGATTGGAACAATACAGCCGGCAGTGTTTTCAAAAATTACATAACATGGAGGGAAAAAAATATGGTCACACGGTAGGGACAAAAGTCAATGAAGAACTCACATTCACAGGAAGTCAATCGCTGCTGAAATATGGAAATAAAGGGATGCTTTGATAGGAACTCGTTATTTTTACGTTTAGATACATGAAGTCTGTTAATCCCGTTCGCTCTCCAAGACTGCAAACTTCTCCCCCGAGACGTTCTTCTTCAGTTCTTTCCTCATTCTAGGAGGACCCACTTCAAGACCTGCCACACCAACCATCTTCCCAAGGTTCTTCTTCAAGATTCTCATCGCCCTGAGATCCCTTCTCAAGTTTCCTTCTCAAATGTCCCTCAAGTTTTCCCTCCTTGTCTTAAAACCTACCACTCCAACCATCTCACGAAAGGTATTCCCAAGTTTCCTCTTCAAGATTCTCATCACCTCTAGATCCCATCTCAAGTTTTCTTCTCAAATGTTCCTCTCAGCTTTTCCCTTTTTGTCCCAAGACCTACCACTTGTACCATCTCCTTTAAGGTATTCCCAAGTTTCCTCTTCAAGATTCGCATCACCCTGAGATCCCTTTTCAAGTTTCCTTCTCAGATGTCCTCAAGTTTTCCCACCTTGTCCCAAGACCTACCACTCCAACCATCTCCTTTAAGGTGTTCCCAAGTCTCTTCAAGATTCTCATCAGCTCTAGATCCCCTCCCAGGTTTTCTTCTTAAATGTCCCTCTCAAGATTCCCCTCCTTGTCTTAAAACCTACCACTCCAACCATCTCCTTTAAGGTATTGCTAAGTTTCCTCTTCAAGATTCACATCACCCCAAGATACCCTCTCAAGTTTCCTTCTCAGATGTCCTCAAAGTTTCCCTCCTTGTCCCAAGACCTACCACTCTGACCATCTCCCCAAAGGTATTCCCAAGTTTACCCTTCCTAATTCTCATCTCCTCTAGATCCCCTCATAAGTTTTCTTCCTAAATGTCCCACTCAAGTTTTCCCTTCTTTCTCCTAAGACCTACCACTCCAACCATCTCCTTTTAGGTATTCCCAAGTTTCCTCTTCAAGATTCTCATCACCCCTAAATCCCTTCTCAAGTTTCCTTCTCAGATGTCCTCAAGTTTTCCCTCCTTGTCCCAAGACCTATCACTCCAGCCATCTCCTTAAAGGTATTCCCAGGTCTTCTCTACAAGATTCTCATCAATTCTAAATCCCCTCTCAATATTTCTTCACAAATGTCCCTCTCAAATTTTCCCTCCTTCTCCCAAGACCCACCACTCCAACCATCTCCTTTCTCATTTTCTGTTTGGCTCCCCTTCTATTTAGACCCAGTATTCTCATTCACTCCTCATCAGTCCGTCAGTGAACCTCCGCACATGCAAGGCAAGCATTTTTTGACTCTGGCTCCTGTCTGTCCCGTCCTCTCCTATATCCAGTTCGTCTACCCCTGGCTTCCCAATCGTCTTCGGCTTCCTGACTTGATTCCTTCCTCCGACCACGCTCCGATCTCCCGTCCAGGCTGCCCGACTTGTTTCCGCTCTTTGACCACGCTCCGATCTCTTGTCCCGGCTGCCCGACTTGTTTCCGACCACGCTCCAATCTCGAGGGAGTTCCTGCTTTTCCTGCCCAGCGAGCACCAGGTCGTTGCCGTTTGTTTTACCGCGCCTGACCTCTCCGCTTGGTGTGAAACATTACACGTTTTGGTCCACCGTCTGTTCTGGTTCTGACATTCTCATCACCTCTAGATCCCCTCTCAAGTGTTCTTCTCAAATGTCCCTCTCTTTCTCCCAAGACCTACCACTCCAGCCATCTCCTTTAAGGTATTCCCAAGTCTTTTCAAGATTCTCATCAGCTCTAGATCCCCTCTCAAGTTTCCTTCTCAAATGTCCCAAGTTTTCCCTTCTTGTCCCAAGACCTACCACTCCAACCATCTCCCCAAAGGTATTCCCAAGTCTCTTCAAAATTCTCATCAGCCCTCTCTAGTTTTCTTCTCAAATGTCTCTCTCAAGTTTTCCCTCCTTCTCCCAAGACCTACCAGTCCAACCATTTCATTTAAGGTATTCCCAAGTCTCCTCTTGTAATCCAACCCTTATTGGGGTTGGATTACATTCTCTGTTTAATGTCTCCTTGTGTCCTGCATTTGGGTCTTCCAGAGATCCCCTTATATATGTTCTGGTATCGGTGCTCCAACATCCCTAACCTCTCGTAATACAAAAGGTTAGCGGTACTCAGCATCAGTTATTACTCAAAGTGATATACTTGTATTGGTATCTGTATTGAAAACGTAGTTGTCACGGTTGCCATGGCGGCCAATTGGCCCCGCCCGTGTGGCGCCAGCTGCGGCTCTTTGACAGATTGGCTTTCCGTCTATTTAAGCTCAGTGCTCTCATTCTTCCTTTGTCAGTCTGTCAACGAACCTCTGCCCCGCAATATGTGGGTTTTGGTTATGTCCTGTTTCCTGTTGGTTTTTCCTGTCCGGTATTGTTGTCCTGTTTAATATCGGTTTCTAGTTTTGTTCCCGTCTATTTTTGTCCTTTTTATTATTCTCTCCAGTTTTTGTTCCCGTCTAGTTAGTCCTGTTTATTTCGATCTCCTGTTTCATTATCAATACTGTCTGTCCCATCTTGTCCGGTATCGACCCCATCTGTCCAATATCTAGTCGGGCAATTGGTATCGATCTCGTCGGCCTCTGGCTTCCTATTATTTCACGCCAGACTGCTGCCTACGTGCACGATTCATTTCCTGTAAAATAAAAGGCTTGTGTGAGAAACGTCGCGCGTTTGGGTCTTGATCCTATTCCGATTCATGACAGTATTACTGGACAATAACAACAAAAATTAACAACTAACAGGGGGAAAAGGTGAGAGGATTTTAGTGTGTCCACAAGTGGTTTTAAAGAATAAAGTACAACAAAAAAAAGAAATATTAAAAAATCCCCCGGAAAAAATAGGTCACGAAAGTTGTGACAAAATAGACGGAAACACAATGACAAAGCAGCATGACAACCGAATTGTGGAACACGCACAAAAGAAATAAAGAACATGACATCACAGGAGAGACAAAAAATGTCTCATGACAGGAATGAAAGGGGAGGGAA
The DNA here is from genome assembly GCF_059441175.1 of Urocampus carinirostris. Lineage (NCBI taxonomy): Eukaryota > Metazoa > Chordata > Actinopteri > Syngnathiformes > Syngnathidae > Urocampus > Urocampus carinirostris. The sequence goes on along the minus strand of NC_142350.1, from coordinate 70,444,645 downwards.
TGTCCTCAGGGACACAATAACGTGTACAGCCTGTGAGAATGTGGATTGTTATCGTCCCCGTTTCTCATTTGTTTCTCCGTCCACGTCACGCACCGAAAATAAAAAGAAAATTTAAAAAAAAGAACATGGGAATCCAAAACCAAAAAAGGTTACTGCCATATAAAAAGAGGACCCCCCAAAAAGACACCAAAAGCTTGAGAAATGTGCCACAAAAGGTGTGAAAATATGAATATGCGGTGTTTGTACGGGTGCTAGAAATCCGTAAAATTGCCTGACTTCTACCATTGTTTTTTCCAGGTCAGGAAAATGCTTCAATTTCGGGTGAAGTGCTTGAAAATGCTTGAAACAAGTCACTTGTCACCATGAGCACCAATTAGAATTAACGTTCTTATAACGGATACTCTTATTGTGTAGTATGCTGAGAATGGATGTAGACAGCAATGATAATGATGATGATAATAGAATAGAATAGAATATACCTTTATTGTCATTGTTACAAAATGGGTTAACATATTGTGACAATGAAATTGGGCATGACACTCCAGTTTCACACATTCACAGTGAGGTAAAAAACCCAAGAAGATAAAAGAACGGAGAAGATAAGGTTATAAAACAAGGAGGATAAGGTTATAGTTATAATTGACACAATATTTACACAAGAAATGTCGGCATGTAGGATGTTACATACAGTTTGGTATCTTAAGGGTTTGTGCAATATGCATTTGGTGCAAAAATAGTCAACATTGTGCAAGGTGAGCAGTAGACATAGTGCAGTCAACATTGTGCGAGAAACATAGACATGAGTACCATTTACGTTCGTATGAGGTAGTGTTTTTGCAAGAGTTTTTCAGTTTTTTGTGCGGTGTGTGTTTAGGGTGGTCATGGCTCTGGGGAAGAAACTGTCTCCGAGTCTGTTTGTTTTTGTTTTGTGTGAGAAAAGTCCTCGATGATGTTTTCTGCCCTGCTGAGGTAGCGAGAGCAGGCCATGTCCTCCAGACTGGGCAGAGAGCAACCGACGATTTTCTGGGCTGTTTTGATGACCCTCTGGAGCGTTTTCCTGTCTGCTGCCGTGCACCCAGCATACCACACCGTAATGCAGTACGTCAGAATGCTCTCCACTGTGGCTTTGTAAAAGGACACCTGCAGCTGCTGTTTTAGCTGGTTTTTCCTGAGCACTCTCAGGAAATGCAGTCACTGCTGGGCCTTCCCTACCACCGCTCTGGTGTTTGCAGACCAGGAGAGGTCGTCGGAGATGTGCACACCCAGAAATTTGAAAGAGTGGACTCTCTCTATGCTTCTTCCTATCCCTTTTTGGACATGTTAGGTTCACATTTTTTTTTTTTGTTTTTGGTGTTTGCTGTTTTGTTTGATTTTTGTTTTCTCAATTTCGGAAGAAAGTTTCAGTCATTCATTCAAATTCTAGTTATGCTTTTCGGGAGTCTGAATCGATAGATGACGTATTAAACTAAGAGAAATAAAATGATAAAATTGTCAGGATTACTGATGTGACTCAGAAGTGCCTGCTCATTTGGCGCCAACTAATACAGGTTCTGAATGGCTCCCGGTCAGTATTTGAACCCAGTCCTGTTTGTCCCCTTTTGTCAGTCCGTCTGCGAACCTCTGTTTCTCAAGGCAAGCCTTTTTCGACCCCTGACTCCCGCCTGTCCCGTTTTTGCTCCCGTTTGTCTCCGGCTACGACCTGTTTTGATCCTGACCACGTCTGCTGTCCCGTCCCGACTTAAAACCTGTTTTTGATCCCAACCATGTCTGCTTTCCCGTCACGACTTACGACTCGTTTCTGTCCCCAACCACATTTTTGCTCTCCTGTCCCGGCTACTGACCCGTTTTTCCGTCCCTGACACTGCCATCTTCCGCTACGGAAGATCCACTTCCGTATTCGGATCACGCGACTTGATTCCCGCGCCCAGCGAACACCGGATCGTTCTTTCAATAAAACTTGTGGTAAACGTTACGCAAGTGGGTCCTGTTTCTGTTCTGGTCCTGACAAATATACTAAAATACAATAGTGTCGTTGGGAGAGGTGCACCAGAACAGGTAAATCACACCGAGATTGCAGTTCGAATGAAAAACAGCTCGAAAAAGAAAAAAAGCACACCATGGTTCATACGGAGAACAAATCCACGCACAGCATCCTACACAAAAGAGATAACTAGTGAAGGATTTTATACATTTGACTATAAAGGATCTTATATGATTGAAGACAAGTTACATTTATTGAGTTTGATGCAAGATATTCACTCACTGGGCTGTAGTTGAATGATCGGTCACGCTGTTCCAAAAGCAGAATATTTTGACTAGGAAATTTTGATAACAGGGATCTGACGGAGGACGGCAGGCGATGTTTTGAGAAGAAGGCCCTGATGACGTAGGAACACTCGGTGGTGTTTTGAGTTTTCCATACATCGCGGCGAGGTGGTGGAGCCCACGTCGGGCTTCCTTGGCACGCCCATGGGAGGAGCCGGCACACCATCTTGCGGGGAGACGTGGGCCAAGGAGGAGAGAGCTAAAGGACTTCGAAACATAATACAGAAAGTGGTAACAACATCAATAATTCCGGCTCGAAAAAACAGCGGAGAAATTCTTCAGAAGACCGCGAAGGCAAGGAAAACACGTGTGTTGAAGCCAACGATTCGACGAAAGAAAATAAACAAAAGAATACTCCTCGCAAGAAAAGGACTTTTCTGCCAAAATGGACTCACTTATATTCCTGGTGACGCTATGAGGATGATGATAATGGAGGCGACATGTTCTGTGATGCGTGCACCCAGCGTGACAAAAAAACTGGATTGCATTGGATCGGCAGAACGACAATGAAAACCACAAATTAGCTGTGGAAATTCTGTTGCTGCAATTGGACCTTGAGAAGGCATTCCAACTGTTGCGGGACAGCAAACCACAAAGAATATATGAACTGAAAAATCTGGAGTGATAACCGCTTTGTATTACTAATTAAAACTGAATGAATAGATAGATTTTATTATATTATTTGTCACCGATTTACAATTTCAAGCTGGATAAGACTCAATTTTGGGGAGCCATAGATCTCTGTTGGGACCCATAGATTTTTCAACATGCCAGTCCCCGGGACCCATCACTTTTTACAGCTCAATTGAACACTAGCTTAACTCTGTTTTTGCTAACAGTTTGCTACACGCTACATCCAAACAGGGTACTATGAAATGTATATTAGTTGAAGGATTACGTATCAATTATGGACTTTTATTAAGGGTCGTGTAAAAAAATTATATTTCCTAGTGGCAAATTGTAACAGGAAGAACTTTTAAACCAATATTTAGAGAAATTTGTCTCAACAATATTTCTACATGTATTGTTAAGATCCACAAATATAAGAGCAATTTAGTCGAGATCTACAAATCATATGTCAAATATGTGACACTACAAATGTGAGCCCTAAAATATTGATGTTTATGGGCACAAATTTGAAGTTATTCTTTCTTTTCTGTTGTTGATACGGGGGAAAAGCCCTACAGTGGGACCTTGCGACTTCGTGGTTCGTGGGCCTAAAAAAAAAATATATATATATATATATATATATATACATTTTTTTTTTTATGTTTTTTTTTGTTTGTTTTTTTAAGCATTTTTGAAGGGGCGTCGCTACTTCAGGGTTCCACGTTCGCGGGTTCAGAGCTTCGCAGGTCTAAAAAATAATAATAATTTTAAAAGATGATAAAAACTAAAAAAAAAAAAAGGTTTTTTTTTTTTTTTTTTTGCATTTTTGAAAGGGGCGTCGCTACTTCGTGGTTCCACCTTCGCCGGTTCAGAGCTTTGCAGGTCTAAAAATAATAATAATAGAATAAAATATTTATTTATGTATTTATTTATTTCTTTATTCATTTGTTTTTTTTTAAGCATTTTTAATGGGGCGCCGCTACTTCGCAGATTTTCACTTTTCGCGGGTGGTTTTGGTCCCCATTAACTGGGTCTGAAAAAAAAAAATAATAAAATTACAAAAATATATATATATATATATATATACATATATGTTTTGTTTTTGAAGGGGCGCCGCTACTTCGCGGATTTTCACTTTTCGCGGGTGGTTTTGGTCCCCATTAACCGCGATAACCGAGGTCCCACTGTATTAGTTTTGGAGGAGTGTAGTTTGCAAACCTGGCCACTAGAGGGGGCGGGTCGCCCGTGAATGGTATGCCGTATAAGGACTTCTTCAGACGCCATCGCACAAGGAAGACACGACTCTTGTCTTTTCTTCACTTTGAAATAAAAACAGGTTCGTAAAATGTTTAACACAATTAAAATTTATCCTCAAAGACTTCGGGGCGTTTTGGGGAATGTGTAACTTGTTTTATTGTTCAGAAAATCGCGAGGCGAAGTGTTTAAGGAGCAAAATAAGGGGACTGTACGTTTTTTTTAATAAACAAAATGGCGGTCTGGCGACCATTTCGTGACGTTTCGTGTGGCTTCTGGGCATTTATTTTGATCGTTTTTAGCTTAAAGTGTAATATAAGTTCGGCTTATGTGTTTTTGGCTCATGTTTATGCCGTTTCTTGAAGGTTAAACGACAAATTTGTGTGTAAATGTTATATTCTCTCATGATTTCTTGAGACAATTCTAAATTTCTATCACACAGGCAAAACACGACTCTTGTGTTTTTTCACTCTAAGATAAAAACAGATAAAACTATCTTCTAGTTACATATTCCGTGTGAGGTCTGTAACACAAAATATATGATTCACATTAGTTTGTATTTTCTTTTAATGGTCCTGTGGGGAAAAAATAGAAAATTGGCCTTGAAAGTGCCTTAAAAGTGCGTGAATTTGGCTGTGATAAAGGTCTTCGAACTCTAAAAATGGTTATCAGACAGCACAATAAGATAATCTATATTTTATGTTGACAATATCTGTGTAATATTTGTGATTGCATCTCATCAGCTGCACGGCTTATCCTCAGTAGGATCGCGGGGATGCTGGAGCCCATCCCAGCAATCAGCGGGCAGTGGGCAGGGGACACCCTGGACTGGTTGCCAGCTAATCGCAGGGCACACTGGGACAGACAACTCACTCGCTCAGTCACACCTAGGGACAATTTGGACCGGCCAATTCACCTGAAATACATGTTTTTGGAATGTGGGAGGAAACCGGAGTGCCCGGAGGAAACCCACCCAAGCACGGGGAGAACATACAAACTCCGCACTGTAAGGCCGGGAGCTGGATTTGAACCCACTCAGGAGGTTCCCACGACGTCAGAACTGTGCCGCACACGCGCTAACCACTGCGTCTAACCAGGTCAGAATGTTTTGGGAACCTCCTGCGTGGGTTCAAATCCAGCTCCAGACTTCCTGTGCGGAGTTTGTATGTTCTCCCCGTGCTTGCGTGGGTTTCCTCCGGGCACTCCGGTTTCCTCCCACATTCCAAAAAATATGCATTTCAGGTGAATTGGCCTGTCCAAATTGTCCCTAGGTGTGAATGAGCGAGTGAGTTGTCTGTCCCTGTGTGCCCTGCGATTGGCTGGCAACCAGTTGAGGGTGTCCCTTGCCCACTGCCCGATGATTGCTGGGATGGGCTCCAGCACCCCCGCGACCTTACTGAGGATAAGCGGTGTAGCTAATGAGATGATATAAGATTTGAGATTGCAACATCCATTTTGGCCTTATCATTCTAGAATGTGCGGTCCCATCTCAAGCTCACTTCATTTTCCTCAAGTTGAGGTTTTTGAGTTTTTCCTTGCCCTCATGTAGGTTTTAGATCAGGGGATGCTGTCATACTAGTCTGTGGTTTGCATTTATCTGTGGTCTGTGCAGCCCCATCCCAAGGTTTCTTCATTTTCCTCAAGTTGAGGTTTTTGAGTTTTTCCTTGCCCTCATGTTGGTTTTAGATCAGGGGATGCTGTCATAATAGTCTGTAATATTAGTCTGTGGTTTGCAATAACCTGTGCAGCCCTTTGAGACTCTTTGTGAATAAGGGTGTCACAAGTAAACTTGACTTGACACAATATTTGGTACAAAAGACAGTCAAAACGAGTGACAATAGCATTTGGGGAAACAAAAAAGGCACAAGAGGCCAGGGGTATTCAGGACACCCCAAAAGTGATTACAACTAAGTGAGAGTGTCAATGTCAGACCGAAATCATAATTGAAAAAAAAAGTAGCTAGTGCAAACAAGGACACAAATATAATTAAGAGGATAAAAAAACGAATGAAAAATATGTCAGACACCAAAACTGTAAATAATGTGTTGGGAATTAAATATTAAAATGTACCGTTTACCAAATTGTTCCAATTAGTTATCTAACTCCATTAACCTCACACAACCTACATTCACTCAACAATTTATGCGTGCTGGTTTCTTGAGGGAAAAGATGAACAGGAAAGCCGACATTTCCACACGGGGGCAGATTTAATTTAATTAACAATTTAACTAAGTGTACTCCATTGAAAATGGCCAAATTAGTGACGTTGGAGTCTGTGTGAAGCCTTCTTCTCAAGTCCTTTAGCTTTCTCCTTTTGGCCATTTTTCCCCACTTAATGGTGTGCCGGCTCCTTCCATGGGCGTGCCAAGGAAGCCCCCCCGGGCTTCACCATCTTGTCGAAGAGCGTCGCGATGTCTGGAATACTCAAAACAACTACGAGCGTTTCTACGTCATCAGGGCCTTTCTGTGTCTGGAAGTGCTGATTATCTTATCAGCCTTACGTCCCGTTCCCGCCGTTCCTGTAGACAACATTTTCTACCAGGGTGCCCTGACCTCGCACCACAGCCTAGTCAGTGAATATCTTTTGCATTAAATGTAATTTGTATTCAATTGTATAAAATGCTTTATAGAATAGAATAGAATATACCTTTATTGTCATTGTTACAACATGGGTTGAATATATTGTGACAATGAAATTGGACGTGGCACTCCAGGTCCACATTTTACAGTGAGGATAAAGAAAACAAAGAGATAAAGGAACAAAGAAGATGTTTGTACTGTCTTTGTTGCATAGGCTTTGTTTTCCTCTGGAGGTGGGAGTATGAGGGGGTGAGGGACAGACAGAGATGGCCGGATCCAACTAGATTGATCTTACTGTCCACACGGTCCAGTGTTTTTCCCCCCTGGTTGCACAGTCCACATATTGAATGAATTTGGGAAGTACAGTTCTTAAGCATGCCTGATTAAAGTCGCCGGCGACGATAAAAGCTCCGTCGGGGTGTGCGAGCTGCTGTTTATTGATAGCAGCGGGCAGGAGATTTAGCGCTATGCTAACGTTAGCATCTGGTGGAACTTTAGCATCCGGTGGGACGTAAACAGCAACCACAATGACCACAGTTAGCTCTCTCGGTAGATAGTAGGGTCTACACGATACTGCTAGAAACTCTATATTGAGTGAGCAGTGTGTGTCAATGATTCGGCTGTTATTGTAGCGCATAGTCCCCCACCCCTGTTTTTACTGGAGTCTCCGTCTCGTTCGTGCCGGTGAAGCGTATTAAAGTCCAATGTATAAAATCCTTCACCACCCTAAGAATGCCCTATCTCGGGGAAGCTAAGCAGGGTTGGGCCTGGTTAGTGATTGAGTGGGACACCGCCTGGGAATACCATCCATCCATTATCTGCACGGCTTATCCTCAGTAGTGTCGCGGGGGTGCTGGAGCCCATCCCAGCTGTCTTCAGGCAGTAGGCAGGGGACACCTTGAACTGGTTGCCAGCCAGTGGCAGGGCACACAGAGACAGACTACTCACTCGCTCATTCACACCTAGGGACAATTTGAACCGGCCAATTAACCTGACATGCATGTTTTTGGTATGTGGGAGGAAATCTATGCAAGCATGGGGAGAACATGCAAACTCCACACAAGTGTGATCTTACGACCTCAGAACTGTGCACTATACGCGCTAACCACTGCATCACCGTGCTGCCTCTGGGAATACCAGTTGTGATCATTTTGTCGATTGGCACACGCTATGCTGCGACAGCACTGACTTATCCCCAACCCCAGTACAAGTTTGTGTCCAAAGTTGTCAGGAAGCAGGCACGATTCGGTGTCCGGGCCAAGACTATTCAGCATGTCTTTGATGAACTCAGCCTCTGTTAAAGCTTTGCAGTGCTCGCCGACCCGCGTCGTGACCTCATAGCTCGTCTTTGTAGCATTTTCATTTAACTCGCGGGGTCTCGTGAAACAGCTTCCAGTTGCTTGACTTTTTCACAGCGTTTTTTTCCATTTAGCTTTTGACAGTCTGCATGTTTCATCTGGCAGTGCTTCTTGATAGGATGGTCTTTACAAACAGCCAGAGTCTCGTCGCAAATTAGGCTGATGCAGTTGTTGCGGATATCTGTAAAAAAAATACTTCAATTTCCACTTGTACTGGAAGCAGCGGCCCTCGCAGTCAACTTTCCTTTTTTATTCACCGTCGGAAATGGCGTGGGCTAAAATGTTTGGATAAAGCCAAGGGCAAGGTGGCCAAAGGGCTCATGAAATTATATATGCCCTGCTATTTTGCTATTTCTCCCACTTCGAAATCCCAGAGGGGTCTGAAACTTTCATCGTTAGTCCATGTCCACTGTCAGAGAGATAAACTATAAAGAAAATGCACGTTTTTTTTTAACGATTTATTTATGTGATATCTGTTTTGTACAAAATCTTGTACTGCAGTCAAAATGACTAGCAGGCCACATCATTTATTTTGTGACAGAGGCTGCAGGCCAGTAAAAATTGGATCAAGGCCTGTAAATGGCCCACGGGCCAGACTTTGGACATGGCTGCCCCAAAAGGAACAAATACGTAAAATAAATATGTGGGCGTGTCAATAATAAGTGAGTTAACCAATCAGACAAGAAATATGTGAGAGAATGTCAATGATATATCCCACTCAAAAACTTTTGGACAAAAACGAATGTGAGAGTGTCAAAATTGGGTTGACAAATGGAGAACCCAGAAGATGTCTACAAAACAAAAGAAAACAAATGAAAGCAAATCAAAGGAAGAGAATCAAAGAAAAGAAAGGAAAGAAAAAGAGCAAAGCAATGAAAAAAGAGAAAAAAAAGCAAATCAAAGTAAGAGAGGCAAGGAAAAGAAAGGAAAGAAAATGAGCAAAGCAATGAAAAAAGAGAAAAATAGCAAATCAAAGCAAGAGAAGCAAAGAAAAGAAAGGAAAGAAAAAGAGCAAAGCAATGAAAAAAAGAGAAAAAAAGCAAATAAAAGAAAGAGAAGCAAAGAAAAGAAAGGAAAGAAAAAGAGCAAAGCAATGAAAAAAGAGAAAAAAAGCAAATAAAAGAAAGAGAAGGAAAGAAAAAGAGCAAAGCAATGAAAAAAGAGAAAAAAGCGAATAAAAGAAAGAGAAGCAAAGAAAAGAAAGGAAAGAAAAAGAGCAAAGCAATGAAAAAAGAGAAAAATAGCAAATCAAAGCAAGAGAAGCAAAGAAAAGAAAGGAAAGAAAAAGAGCAAAGCAATGAAAAAAGAGAAAAAAAGCAAATAAAAGAAAGAGAAGCAAAGAAAAGAAAGGAAAGAAAAAGAGCAAAGCAATGAAAAAAGAGAAAAAAAGCAAATAAAAGAAAGAGAAGCAAAGAAAAGAAAGGAAAGAAAAAGAGCAAAGCAATGAAAAAAGAGAAAAATAGCAAATCAAAGCAAGAGAAGCACAGAAAAGAAAGGAAAGAAAAAGAGCAAAGCAATGAAAAAAGCAAATCAAAGTAAGAGAAGCAAAGAAAAGAAAGGAAAGAAAAAGAGCAAAGCAATGAAAAAAGTGAAAAATAGCAAATCAAAGCAAGAGAAGCAAAGAAAAGAAAGGAAAGAAAAAGAGCAAAGCAATGAAAAAAGCAAATAAAAGAAAGAGAAGCAAAGAAAAGAAAGGAAAGAAAAAGAGCAAAGCAATGAAAAAAGAGAAAAAAGCGAATAAAAGCAAGAGAAGCGAATAAAAGAAAAAAAGGAAAGCAAAGCAATAAAAAAAATACTTTAAATGAAATAAAAAAGAATAGAAAGAAAAGAAAGAAAGGAAAAGAGAATAGAAAGAAAAGCAAAAAAAGAAAAGTTAAAAAAGAGATACTAGAAAGGAAAAAAAATACAACTAGAGTAAAGCTCTTGTTGACACCCTACCGCTAGAGTGCGCTGTAATCATTCGAAAAGCAAACAAAGGTGTAAAAGTGAGTTGCAACATTTTGCCAGGCTCGTTCCCAGCAAGTCTTGCTTCGTCATTGGCAAACTATGCCACTGTCCCACGCTCAGGAATTAGTCGCGCGTCCTCCTCTACTGCCCCTGTAGCACCACCTGCTGGACAGGACCGTTAAAAAAAACTTTCTTAGAACTGAGAGTGAGACCTAATTATTCAAAATGAGATCTCTCTTTACTTTTTGTAAATTTTTTCTCTCTCTCTTTCTCTCGTTCACCCTCTCTCTTTATCTACTTCTCTTTCCTTCTCAACCTCCCTTTCTTTTTTTCTCAACTGCTTTTTCTTTCTTTCTCAACCTTTCTTTCTTTCGCAACCTTTATTTATTTTTATCTTTCTTTTTATTTTTCTTTCTTTCTTTATTTCTCTCTTTTTTTCTTTCTTTCTTTTTTCTTTCCCAACCTTTCTTTCTTTCCCAACCTTTCTTTCTTTCCCAACCTTTCCTTCTCAACTTTTCTTTCTTCCTCAACTTTTTTTTTTCTTTCTTTCTTTCTTTCTTTCTTTCTTTCTTTCTTTCTTTCTTTCTTTCTTTCTTTCTTTCTTTCCCAATCTTTCTTTCTTTCCCAACCTTTCCTTCTCAACTTTTTTTGCTTCCTCAACTTTTTTTCTTTCTTTCTTTCTTTCTTCATTTCTTTCTCATGTGTTCTCCCTCTCTCTCTGTCTTTTTGGTTATATTATTCTTTTGATATTTCTATCTCTCTCTCTCTCTCCAATGCTTACTCTTCTCTCTCCCTCACGTGCTATCCCTCTCTTTGTCTTTTATCTTCTTCACATATCTCTCTCTCACATGCTCACTCTTCTCCCTCTCTCTCTCTCTCTCTCTCTCTCTCTTTCTCACTTTCATGCTCACTCTTCTCTCACTCTCTATATCTCCCTCTCTCACGTGTTATCCCGCTCTCTTTGTCTTTTTCCTTTTATTATTCTATGGGCAGCACGGCGGCGCAGTGGTTGGTGCGTGTGCGGCACAGTTCTAAGGTCTTGGAAACCTCCTGTGTGGGTTCAAATCCAGCTACCAGACTTACTGTGCGGAGTTTGTATGTTCTCCCCGTGCTTGCGTGGGTTTCCTCCGGGCACTCCGGTTTCCTCCCACGTTCCAAAAACATGCATTTCAGGATGATTGGCCGGTCCAAATTGTCCCTAGGTGTGAATGAGCGAGCGAGTTGTCTGTCCCCGTGTACCCTGTGATTGGCTGGCAACCAGTTCAGGGTGTCCCCTGCCCACTGCCCGATGATTGCTGGGATGGGCTCCAGCACCCCCGCGACCCTACTGAGGATAAGCGGTGCAGCTAATGAGATGAGATTCTTTTGATAATTCTCTCTCTCTCTCTCTAATGCTCACTCTTCTCTCTCCCTCACGTACTATCCCTCTCTTTGTCTTTTATCTTCTATCATTCTTTTGATATTACTCCCCCTCTTTCTCCTTTGTTTCTTTCTCTCTCCATCTTTTTACTTCTATCATTCTTTTGATACATCTCTCTCTCTCATGCTCACTCTTCTCTCTCTCACGTGTTATCCCTCTCTCTTTTTCTTTTTCTTTTATTATTCTTTTGATATATCTCTCTCTCTTTCTCCCTCTCTAATGCTCACTCTCCTCTCTCTCTCCCTCACGTGCTATCCCTCTCTTTGTCTTTTATCTTCTACCATTCTTTTGATATTACTCCCTCTCTTTCTCTTTGATTCTTTCTCCCTCTGTCTTTTTTCTTCTATCATTCTTTTGATATATCTCTCTCTCACATGCTCACTCTTCTCTCACTCTCTCTATTCCCCCCCCTCTCTCATTCTCACTCTTCTCTCTCTCTCTCACGTGTTATCCCTCTCTCTTTGTCTTTTTCTTTTATTATTCTTTTGATATTTCTCTTTCTCTCTCTAATGCTCACTCTTCTCTCTCTCCCTCACGTGCTAGCCCTCTCTTTGTCTTTTATCTTCTATCATTCTTTTGATATTACTCCCATTCTTTCTCTCTTTGTTTCTTTCTCTCTTTGTCTTTTTTCTTCTACCATTCTTTTGATGTATCTCTGTCACATGCTCACTCTTCTCTCTCTCTCTCTCTCTCTCTCTCATTCTCACTCTTCTCTCACTCTCTCTATCTCCCCCTCTCTCTCATCCTCACTCTTCTCTCTCTCCCCTCTCTCTCTCTCATGCTAACTCTTCTCTCTCTCTCTTTCTCTTTCTATTTCTCTTTCTCTTTTTCTCTCTCTCTTTCTCTCTCTCTCTCTCTCTCTATCTCCCCTCTCTCTCATGCTAACTCTTCTCTCTCTATCTATCCCTCTCTCTCTCGCGCACGCTTCTCTCTCTCTCTTTCTCTCTCTCTCTCTCTCTCTCTCTCACTCTCTCTCTTTCCTAGACTTACTAGCCCGGCCCTCGTGAGATTTCTTTTCCACCATGTGCCCACCCCCCTCCCCAAGTTTGAAGCCCCTGATCTACAGCACTAAAGCACGATTTTCCAGTTATTTTTCAGTAAATTCATATATTTTCTGATATCGCACGGACAGGTTTCAGCCACTGTGTGTCACTGTTTTCTCACAAATGTACTCCACAGTTCAACCCTGAAAGTCCCGTCTCTTCGCTGCACCCCCTTCCAAGTGGTGACGTCACGATAGAGGTGGGGTGTCCAGGATGGTAAGGGGTTCAGGGGCGGGTGTAGCCGGTGGTTCAGTGGAGGCCCGGACGCTGCGACTCGAGGTAAGCGACTTTTATGCTAAACTTGATTTTTTTTTTTCACTCATTTTTGGGGTCCGTACCCTTTTTCAGGTTGAGAGCTTCTTTCCTGTTACTGATAGGCTCCCTATAATACTATGTTTAGTGTTTTTTTTTTAGGTGTTGCTCAGGCAACTACTAAAACGGCAGCGGTTAAAAATCAAATGTCCGTGAAAATCACAATGAGCTATTTTCAGAACCGGTTCGGGGTCAACTCAGGTGTAAGCTGACCCCCCTGGTTTAGCTTCATACGCTCCAGGTGGAATTTGGAATATTCGGAAGATGGAGATCTCGATGAGGGGAATTTGAAAAAGTATTTGTCCTCTTCTGCATGACTGTGTTTTCTTTTGTATATTTAGGCACTTTTGAAATGTTGATTCCATTTTTTGAGACACAAAAACGTCAAAACCTATCTGGCCCTATGTGAAAAAGTCATTCCCTAAAGTCAGGGTTGGGTAGGGTTACTTTGATGTTAGTTTTGCCGGAGATCAAAGAGATCAAAGCCAGGAGAGAAAGCTTACCGCGTGTTGTGAGTCATCATTTCATTCATATTTACCGTATTTTCCGCACTATAAGGCGCACCTAAAAGCCTTTATTATTTTAAAAGCTGACCATGCGCCTTATAATACAGTACGCCTTATTTATGGATCAATATTAAGTCGCAAAGTCTTGCAACTAACTTGCAGCCGCCGACTCGATTTTCCCCCGAACGCCAAGTAGTCCGCGGTGTATGCTGGGATTTATTTACCGGCGTTTCATTGGCTAACCAATGTGTCAATCATCATTTGAATCGATCACTATTGGCTAAAGTTATTCGGAGGTAAAGGGGGCGGATCCTTTTTATCATTTACAGGCTCGCATAGGCTAAAGGGGCAAAACAAAGCCTGCAATTGGCCAAAAAAAGATGAATGTGAATAGCAAGTTGGGTTGACGGCACAGAGAAAACAGTATTTTATTATTCTGTACTGTATATGTAAATATTTTTCACTCCTGGATTTACTACACTCACAGATATAAGAGGACCATGGTTGCACATTATTATTGAACACAACGACTTCGGTGAGCTACTCCGGCTATATATTTTCCCAGTATCTTGTTTCAGACTGAACTCGATGTTTCTGTGATAAGCGGTGCAGATAATGGATGGAATGGAGTGTCTATTTTTAAATTCAACTCAATTCCAAGTGTTTATTGTCATATGCACAGTAAAGTAGCGAGCGAAAAAGAACATAGAAACTAAGGAATGGTTGGCATTTCTTGAATCCCAAGACTTTAACCTTCCGAATGATATTTGGAACGATGCATTTAAGTGACATCGTATGGACGCCGCATCCGCACGCGTCTACGACACGTATTTGCTTCTTTGCAAGCTTTGGGAATGTTAAGGGGGTAATCAGTTGGACTGAACTATCTGACTGTTTTGTCTACGTTCCCATTGTAGCGCCTTATAATCCGGTGCGTCTTATGTATGTCAAATATAGGACCTAAAACTATTTTTTCGGGGTGCGCCCTACAACCCGGTGCGCCTTATAGTGCGGAAAATACGGTAGTTTCTTTTGTCTTTTATGAGTATATTTGGTATTGGAGTCATCCAAAAGTCATTGAAAGTAATCCAGTTTAAGTAACCCTACCCAATCCTGCCTAAAGTTACTGTGACTAAACACAGTTTTGGGAAACCCTAGTTCAATTCCACGAGCCACACCCAAGATTAACAACCACCACCTGTAAGGGAAGTAGGCTACAACATTGAAGAACACAATTGACATGCCACCATCTAAATAAATTCCAGAAGAAATCAGGAAAAAAAGGGATCGATATCTAAAAACTGAGAACAGTGGCAGATCTTTCCAAGAGTTGCGATGACAACTCATCCAGGAAGTTGACAAAAGAATCTCGGAATACATCCGAAGAATTGCAGGCCAAGTTGGTCTAAGATAAGGTCAGTGTTCATCACTTTAAGAAAGACATTGGCCCCAAAATGGTATCCATGGGAAAATTCCCAGACAAAAACCACTGCTGTCACAAAATGACACGAAGAGTTGCCTCATGCCAAAAAGCATCTTGATTATCCTCAAGACTTTTGAAGAAACATTATGTGGACTGATGAGTCAAAATTTGAAGGTGTGCAGCCTGTTAAATCTGGTGTAAAAATGGCAAAGCATTTGACAAAACGAACATAATGCCAACCGTAAAGCATGGTGGTGGCAGTATGATGGTCTTGGGGTGCTTTGCTGCCGCAGGACCAGGACAACTGGCTGTGATTGACGGAATAAGGAATTCTGGTGTTCACCAGATGATCCTGAGGGGAACGTCCGGCCATCAGTTGGTCCCCTCAAACTCAAGCGCTCTTGGATCATCCAGGACAACAGTAAATCCATCTTTGAATGGCTCAAAAGAAACAAAATGAAGTTTCTGGAGTGGTCCAGTCAAAGTACGGATTTAAATCCAATTGAGATGCTTTGGTGTGACCTTAATCGGGCTGCTGATGCTAGAAAACCTTTCAAAATGGTTGATTTGAAACAATTTTGCAAAGAAGAGTGGGTCAAAATTCCTCCATAGACTCATAACCCATTATCATATAAGTTTGATTTCTCTTATTGTTGCCAAAGGTGGCCCAACTCACTACTAGGTTCAGGAGGCAAATACTTTTTCAAATTGGGCAAGATAGGTTTTGGGTTTCAACATTTCAAAACTTCATTTTGTATGTCTTTGGGTTGTCTCTGTGTGATGATGAATGAACGAATGAATGAAAACTTGATTTCGAACATTAAAATGAAAACAGAACAAAAACAATCACTCAACAACAAAATAATGTTACATAATAGAAAGAAGCAAATGCTTATTTTCGCTACCTCTTCATCTCCGCTATTAAATACAGCAATGATAATAACAACAATAGTAATAATATTAATAATAACAGTTATGATATAACAATAGCAACAATAACAACAAAGTTAATCATAGTTCTAGACGCACTATTCCCAATCTCTCGTATCACCCATTTTCTTCATCTCTGTATTCCGCCAGTCATGTTTTTTCGTATTTAAATTTAAACACGTGAATAGTTGGACATTGTTTGATCTCGTCTTGTAAATTGTTCCAAAGTTTGACTCCACACACAGACACACACATACTTTTCCTGGTTGTTCTCACCTTTGGGATTATGAATTTACAACAGCCCCTTAAGTTATAATTTCCCTCTTTCTGTCACGGACCAGGAACGGAGACAGGACCCAGTAGCGTTCGTTTTCTCAGTTCTTTATTGATAAGAGGGAGAGAAGGGCTTGCTTCCACGATCCGAGGATCGACGAACACGGGTAGCAGGTGGCGGGAACGCGGAAGTGCCACTTCCGTGTCGAACGAGGAGGATCGGGGACAGGCGGGAATAGCGAGTCGTTGGCCGGGACTGGAGATCAAAGGCGGTGTGGAGTTCGTAAACAAGGTCGGTAACAGGAGGCAGGCAGGTAACGGGGCAAAACAGGTCAGGTAACAGGCAGGCAGAACGGGGCGAAGTCAGGTCCGGAAACAGGCAACGAAGGTCAGGCAGAGTAAAACAGGGCAGAAAAGTCTTACTGAGCTGGTGGCAACAGTTCGCATAACGATCTGACGGCTTCCTCTTGGAAGCCGGGGGTTTAATAAGAGTGCATCAGCCAATCAGCTGTCCAGGCTGTTGGCGCCAATTAAGCAGCTGCAGGTGTGCTCAATCGGCAATCATGACACTTTCTGAATGAATAATTTATGAATGATTTCTGGTAGTGTGTTTTTGTTGACCTTAAATAGCAGTTGTGCAGTGAAAAGTTTGACTAAATCATCCAATTTTAATCATTTGGACTGCAGGAATAAAATATGATTATGATTTCGATATCCTACCCTGTGTATGGTTCTAATGGCACGATGAACTTTTGGAATGATTGCCCCAGACTTCTGCACAACATGTTAAGTATGGCAGAACTAGAGAACAATATAATAAATATGATAAGATTGGTTTGATGATCTGAAACTTTTGTGAGTGATAAATATGCAAAAAAAACATCGAAATCAGGAAGGGGGCAATTACTTATTCATAGCACAGTAGGTGGAGTTTCGTCGAAGTTGAATATGAAGGTTAGGTGGGGTTTTTTTAAGGTAGGATTTTGAAGAACCAGGATAGAAAAAGTGCTTGCATGAAAGCGCAAAATCAACATTATTTGGATTAGTAAGACATAAGCAAAAGTTGATGTTTCTTGAAGATTTCTAGAGGATGAAGTTCCAGGAAGAGAACCTGGGGAACTTTGGAGGAAAATGGAGGTTAAAAGAACATGAGGATTTTGGCGTTAAAGATATCTGGACGTTTCAGGAAGGAAATAATGGCGAATTTTTTTCAAGCAATACTGATTTTGGAGAGATTGTAAAGAATGCTATTGAACTTGAACTCGAGGTTTGTTTAGAAAAGTTTTTGAGCAACAGTAAAAAGTTGAGGTTTTTTTTTAGCTGACGTTGAAGATTTTAGGAGAACTTGAAGGCGCTTGGAGGATGACAATGAAATCTTTTTGGATTACAGTAATCAGGTTAACCTTTCATGGTCTTGCTGCTTCACATATTTTCATCATACATTGTTGCATATGGGCAGCACGGTGGTGCAGTGGTTAGCGCAGTGGTTAGCGCATGTGCGGCACAGTTCAAGTCATGGGAGCCTCCTGCGTGGGTTGAAATCCAGCTCCAGACTTCCTGTGCGGAGTTTGTATGTTCTCCCTGTGCTTGCGTGGGTTTCCTCCGGGCACTCCGGTTTCCTCCCACATTCCAAAAACATGCATTTCAGGTTAATTGGCCGGTCCAAATTGTCCCTAGGTGTGAATGAGCGAATGAGTTGTCTGTCCCTGTGTGCCCTGCGATTGGCTGGCAACCAGTTCAGGGTGTCTTCTGCCCACTGCCCGATGATTGCTGGGACGGGCTCCAGCACCCCCGCGACCCTACTGTGGATAAGCGGTGCAGTTAATGAGATGAGATGAGATTGTTGCATATCAAAACTTTAACAATATTCAAGCAGTAATTTTTCTAATAGTATTTCAGTTTTGCTTATGGAGAGACTGAAAATAATATTACACGAACATTTCATTTCTATCCAAGGAGAATCTTGGACACCATCAACTTTAATGTCATGGAGGTGCCTGTAATATTTGGTGCCTCCTAGTGGTAACACTTAAATCCGGTAATTGGGTTTTATAGAGAGATTGAGGAAAAAATGTTGTTTTTAGCTATGTATCTGGCTACTTATTTTAGCTTTGTAGCTAGCTATCTTCGTCCATTTTAGCTATTTAGCCAGCTATCGACCTAGCGTTTTACATGTTTTTTGCATGCTATCGAGCTAACATTTGATCTTTTTTAAAGATTTTAGCTGGTTATCTAGCTCCAATTTAGTTTTTTTTACCTGAGTATGAACTTTACAATATTATTAATATTTATATACTCATATTTGGCATTGGGATTCTATGTAAACCAATATTTAAATCGAGCCGTTATGGAACGGATATCAGCACGGAAAGAAACAAGAGTAATGACCAACAATCCCCAAGATATCACCACAAACATCACCATCAACCGCAGAGAGCTAGAATCTTTCACCAAATTTTGTTATCTTGGAGCTGTCAGATCAGAAGAGGGGTCAGAACCAGAAACCATGAACAGGATAGCTCAAACCACAGCTGCATTTGCCAGACTTGAACCCATCTGAAGGGACAAGAGTATAGCAGGTAAATCAAGCGCTGGTTACTTCCATCTTCCTCTACGCTTTCGAGACGTGGACTCTCGCAGCCAAACTGGAAATGAAAATCCATGCAGTGGAGATGCGCTGCTGCTGGAAACTTCTAAGCATCTGCTATTTAGCCCGAGTGAAAAACCAAGCAGTGCGCAACACCATCAGAGGGCACATTGGACCCTACCAAGAACTGTTGTCAACTTCAGTGGTATGGTTATGTCACAGGATCATCAGGACTGATCAAACTTATTCTCCTGGGCACAGTCCAAGGAGGCAGAAGAAGAACTGGACCAACAACCTTAAGGAATGGCGTGGTGCCAACTTTGCCATGACCCAAAAACAGGCCAGGGACCGTCAACATTGGAGAAGGCTGTTCAGAGTTGTGCCCTCATTGGTGCCCCAGGGACTTAAGGGATCCGTGAACCGTGAGTTTTAGTAAATTCCTTTTTTAAGGTAAATAATGACCGCCTGGAGGTAGGAGTTGAAGATTCTGAAAGTTGAATCTTTCTTCATATTCGATCCACTTCAATTTACCTGGCTTTGTAGCGCTCTGCGAAAGGACATTCATGTGTGATCTAGAGTTTGTGCATGTGAGGCGTGTGTCCGGGTTCAGCCTAAGGCGCTGAGGCTTGACGCTGCTGCAAGTAGCTGACTTGTCAAGCTAAAATTAAGCCCGCAATGATTTGGAATGTTACACTTGGGCGCTAAGACCTACAGCACAAGGAACATGACATATGTGTGGCACAGTCAACTGCAAAAATTAGAGGATGACTCCAGGGTAGCTCTCCTTCTGGAAACGGTTGCATTTAGAACAAACAAATCAAGTCATGTTTATTTGTGTTGCTCTTAATCACAAGGAGACTCAAAAGGCTGCACAGACCACAGATGATTGCAAACCCCAGACTATTATGACACCATCCCCTGATCTAAAACCAACATGAGGGCAAGGAAAAACTCAAAAACATCAGGATGAGTCAAGTCCTGTTTATTTGTGACACCCTTAATCACAAAGAGTCACAGCACCTGGGCCTGGATGGAGATTTCTTCTTGGCTCTTTTGATCCCTAGTAGACCAGCATTTTCATAGCGAAGGCTCCAAGCAGGAACATAGTAGTCAAGTCAAGTCCCGTTTATATGTTTGGCCCTTAATCACAAAGAGTCTCAAAGGGCTGCACAGACCACAGATGATTGCAAACCGCAGACTATTATGACACCATTCACTGATATGAAACCTACATGAGGGCAAGGAAAACTCAAAAGCATAAGGAAATGAAGAAACCTCGAGAAGGGACCGCACATGAAGCATTCCGTCTTCCAGAATGACCAGGCTGCAATAGATGGTGCAATACACAGACATCGTCAACATGAGAAATATATCATTCATAAGCTATGGAACAGAAGTTGCAGATTGAATCTCTGGGGGCAGAGCATTCCACAGCATCTGGGCCTGGATGGAGATTTCTTCTTGGCTCTTGGGATCCCTAGCAGACCAGCATTTTCAGAGTGAAGGCTCCAAGTAGGCACATAGGAGTCATGTCAACTCATGTTTATTTGTCAAAAGGGCTGCACAGACAACTGGCTATTGCAAACCACAGACTATTATGACACCATCCCCTGATCTAAAACTGACATAAGGGCAAGGAAAAACTCAAAAACCTCAATTCAAGTCATGTTTGTTTGTGACGCCCTTAATCACAAAGAGTCTCAAAGGCCTGCACAAACCACAGACTATTTACACCATCCCCTGATCTAAAACCGACATGAGGGCAAATAATACACAGATATTATCAAAATAAAATAAAGGTTATTCGTATGCTTTAGAATAGAAGTGTGTTTTAAGTTTATATTTAAACATTTCCACTGAGGTTGCAGATCCAATCTCAGGGGGAAGAGCATTCCACAGCACCAGGGCCCGAATGGAGAAAGCTCTCGAACCTGCCTGGGCCTGGATGGAGATTTCTTCTTGGCTCTTGGGATCCCTAGCAGACCAGCATTTTCAGAATGAAGGCTCCAAGCAAGAACATAGGAGAAAAATAAATCTGAAGGATATGAGGAAGCAAGTCCAATTGCATATTTATCCTGGAGTGACACCTAAACTTGTTGTAAACAATATTTGCTATGTTATCAATCATCTCTTATTAAAAAAATATTGCCATTTGGACACCTAAATAAACACTGTGATTGATTGAGAGGCAAAACGTTCCTAAATAAAACTAAACTGCACCAATAAAGTGCCATAAGTGGGACGTAACGCTTTAATAGTGACAATCGTAATTCTTGCAAAATCACGAAAGTAGAAAAAGTTTTATTTTTTCCTTTTTGTGCATTTTTACGATATTTCAGATCCAAATTTATTGGGAAGGCATTTTTTTAAAGAAAAAATTGCCACTCAAAGTGCTGTATAAATCATTTAGCGTACAACAAGACAGTAAACTCCCCAATAACATAAAAATAAAAATCATCAATAAAAAGCTGTTTTTAAAAAAAAGTGGGTCTTGAGCCTCCTCTTAAAAACGGCAGACCCGATGTCCTCCAGCAGACTGTTCCATAGATGAGGACCAAAGTGGCTGAATGCTGCTTCACTGTAAGTTCTGGTCCTCACCCTGGGAACAGTCAACAAGCCGCTGCCAGAGGACCTCAGGGACTGAATCAGACTGATAGGACGGTCCAAGACCATTAAGATTTTTAAAATCTGGTAAACGCACCTTAAAATTGATCCTGGAACGCACAGGGAGCCAATGCAGTGATTTTAAAACGGCTGTTATATATCTGCTGAGTTTTGCAATCGCTGCAGGCTAGCAAAGTTCTTTTTGGGAAGACTGGAGAGCAGGGCATTACAATCATCTATACGAGACTATATAAAAGCATGCATCACTATGTCCGTGTTTGCCTGAGAGAGAAATAGGCAGACTCTGGCTATATTCCTGAGATGCTTAAAAAACTATTTTAGGTATGTTTTTGATATAATCTAGAAGGTCTGAGTGTCCCGACGGATCACCACCTTATCGTGGTGGGGCACTTTGCGCGTCTCCATGACCCCTAGAGCTATGTCGGCGGGAGTCTCGTACTCCTGGTAGGGTTACCCAAGCCGAACAGGTCGAAGGGTAGAGTCCAGACTAAGAGTGATCCCAAAAGCTGGTGGCGGCACGCTTTGAGGCGGTTTCCTACAGACCTGGATCCCGTTAGCCGCCTGCAGTTGTAGGAAGATGCCAGTCGTCTAGGGTCTCCCTTGCCACTGGAACCATCTTCTTTACAATCAAGATAGTGGCGTTGGGGAAAGCGCACCCCTTACGCCACTTTAAAAACCATCATTGCGCAGGTATCCTCTTTTACCTGAGTCTACGACCACAATCCAGGATCGGACTGTTCAAACATCAGCAGACTCACAAATAAAAGAAGATGGTCAACATCGAATCGATGGACAACCCCAAGCAAGAAGGTTTGAGATCTTATAGTTTTGGTAGAAGTTTCTCTCTCCGACTTTCAGGACCAATGAGTAAAACCTCTGTTTTGTCCTGGTTGAGCTGTAGGACGTTTTCTGCCATTCATGACCTGGTATCTTCTGAAATGCAATTTAAAAGGGTATCCATTGGACTCGTGTCATCAGGGGACACGGCAATGTAGAGTTATCAAAGACACGTCAATGTCGACCTGGGCGTCATCAGCGTAACTATGGAAGTGGACTCCGTGTCTCCTGATGACATCCCCAAGGGAAAGCATATACAGATTCAAAAGTACCGGGCCTAGTATTGAACCTTGGGGAACCCCACATGTCTTTTCATTGGTTCTGGAGGAACATCCATTCATTGGATATGAATCCATAAAGTCTGAATTATTATAAAGTACTTAGATCAAATCTATTTTTTCCTAAACGATGATTAACTACTACAACTTCCTCAACCAATAAAATGCAATGAATGTTCTTATGTATGTAAAGTGCAATCAATTTACTTACAACTAATCAATTATACAATTTGAAAACTATTTTTATAATGGATAATACTTACTCGGATACAGATGCAGTAAAAAGTCTCCAAATCCTTTTGAAATTCAGACTTTCAACCTCAAACATTTATTTCCTTTTTTGTTCAGTAAAAAATATTTTTTTCCCGTTCAATCAAAACCAAACATTTTATTGATGTCGATACCAAAATGTATAGGTTGATTTTCATGTTTTTCATCCGGGCCCTAAAGGAGAACTCTCTGCGGATTTCTTCTTGGCTCTTGGATCAGTAGTAGACCAGCGAAAAATTCTGTCAGAATACCTCTGTAGGAGTATTTTTGAGGGCAGCACGGCGGCGCAGTGGTTAGCGCGTGTGCGGCACAGTTCTGAGGTCGTGGGAACCTCCTGTGTGGGTTCAAATCCAGCTACCGGCCTTACTGTGCGGAGTTTGTATGTTCTCCCCGTGCTTGCGTGGGTTTCCTCCGGGCATTCCAAAGACATGCATTTGAGGTGAATTGGCCGGTCTAAATTGTCCCTAGGTGTGACTGAGCGAGTGAGTTGTCTGTCACCGTGTGCGCTGCGATTGGCTGCGATTGTTCAGGGTGTCCCCTGTCCACTGCCCGGCTCCAGCCCCCCCGCGCCCCTAATAAGGATAAGCGGTACGGCTAATGAGATGAGATGAGCATTTTTAAATATTTCTGTTGTAATATTGATGTGTCAGTATTTTAGTATTAATGTAGTGGTATTTTGTAGTATTTCTGTAGAAGTATTTTTGAAGTAGTTACACACTCTTTGTAGTATTTCTCTAGTATTTTTAAAGTCAAGTCATGTTTATTTGTATAGCCCTTAATCACAAGATGTCTAAAAGGGCTGCACAGACCACAAACTATTACTGACTACACACTATTAGTATACCATCCCCTGATCTAAAACTTACATGCGGGCAAGGAAACACACAAAAACCTCAGCATGAGGAAAATGAAAATTAGCAATGAGTCCCAAAATAATCAATGATGCTAAAGGGAGAAGCAACACATGATAACCACGGAAACAAAGCCTGCAATTATTAAAAGATATGAAGAAATCACTTGAATCATTGAGGTGCAACCAATCGACAGTTGCGAATATTGAAAATAAACACAAGATTAAGTCATCAAACTCTTCTTAGACCATGAAAATTCTTGCCGGTCGAAGTTTTGAACTATTTTTCATTTTCAATATGCCATCTCCTCCCCTCTCTGCATCTACCCATTAACTCCACTATACCAGCTCAAGCCATGTCCCACCAAAAATAAATAAAAGGTCATTTTTTTCTTGATATTATAATGTTATTTAATCAAATAGACTTTTATATAAGTATTACTTGGCAATTACTATTTTTTTATACATTTCTTTTTTATTTTTAACGATGGTACATAGAGTTCGGAACTTTTGATCTTTTTGATCCCTCAGAACGAATTAATGTCAGCATTCCGAGGGTCTCCTGTACTTTAGTTGTATTTATGTAGTATTTATGTTGTTATATTTCTGGAAAAGTATTTTTGGATCTCAGTATTATTGTTGTAGTATTTTTAAAGTATTTACACACTCTGTAGTATTTCTTTAGAATTTTTACATTACTGTGCTTGTATTTTTGTCATATTTATATTTCTGTAATAGTATTTTTGTATCATAGTATTATTGTTGTAGATTTTTTGGAGTATTTCTATAGCATATTTTCTTTATTTAATGGTATCATGGTTGTTGTATTTTTGTAGTAATTCTGTAGAAGTACTTTTGAAGTATTTACACACTCTTTGTAGTAATTCTTTAGTATTTTTAAACATTACTTTGGTTGAATTTTTGTAGTATTTATTTTGTTATACAGTATTTCTGTATTAGTATTTTGTATCACAGTATTATTGTTGTAAGTTTATGGAGTATTTCTATAGTATATTTTATTTACATCATGGTATTATGGTTGTTGTATTTTTGTAGTATTTCTGTAGAGGTATTTTTGAAGTATTTACACACTCTTTGTAGTATTTCTTTAGTATTTTTAAACATTACTTTGGTTGAAATTTGTAGTATTTATGTTGTTACATTTCTGTAATAGTATTTTTGTATTTCAGTATTATTGAAGGTTTTTGGGAGTATTTCTATAGTATATTTTCTTTATATCATGGTAATATGGTTGTTGTACTTTTGTAGTATTTCTGTAGAAGTATTTTTGAAGTATTTACACATTCTTTGTAGTATTTCTTTAGTATTTTCAAACATTACTTTGGTTGAATTTTTGTAGTATTTATTTTGTTTTATTTCTGTAATAGTATTTTTGTATCACAGTATTATTGTTATTGTAATTTCTATAGCATATCTTCTTTATATCATGGTATTATGGTTGTAGTATTTTTGGAGTATTTCTATAGCATATTTTCTTATCAGAATGGCAACAAAATAATATATTAGATCGCCGTTTTAAAGCACTCAATTGGATATTAATTTAGTGCTAATTCTGTAGTATTTTTGTCGTAGTATTTTGTTGAAGACAATGGAGACAAAGTTGGCACCCCAACGAACATTTTTATTAGTAGTACTATAATTACTATTCTATATATTGACATTATTCCGACCATTATTCTTTGGCGGGCCGGGGATGACAAAGCCTGTCGGTCCGCATGTGGCCCGCGGGCCGTAGTTTGTCCACCTCTTGCTCTGAAGCTAAAACCGATTTCAACACTTAACTTCTGCGTTCTCATGGCTGGCGTTTGCATTAAAGAGACAGCGCGGTTGACAAATGAGGCTGCGCAGATGATAAACGAGCCTGCGCAGCCTTCCGGCTATTCTTAGCGGCTAGGAACCGCTCTCCGGGTTTCCAGTTACTCGCTCCTCATTCGATTTCCCGCTTCCGTCATCGCTTGGCATCGCTCGCCGGTTGCGTGACGTAGTGTGATGTATTTGATGCCGACTCGTTTTCTTCGGGCCGCGAGCCGTTCAAAGTACAGACATTCCTGGTTTTTTGCGGTTAACCGGGGGACCGGGACCCAAGAGCAGGGTTGGGTGGGGTTACTTTAACTGGATTACTTAGTAGACCCGATCGCGTAACGTTTTCTCACAATTTCATTGAAAAAAGAAAATGAAAAACAGGTCGATAGCAGGGACAGGAGAGCAAAAACGGGGTCGGAGTCAGAAATGGGTCGTAAGCGGGACGGGAGAGCAGACGTGATCGGGATCAAAAATGGGTCGCAAGCCGGGACGGGAGCGCAGACGTGGTCGGGGTCAAAACAGGTTGTAGCCGGAGACGAATGGGAGCAAAAACGGGACAGGTGGGAGTCAGGTTTGACACCCTGGTAACTTGTTACTTTTACTATGGAGTAATTCAGTTACTAACTCAGTTACTTTTTGCAAGAAGTCGTGAACAGGGTTGGGTAAGGTTACTTTAACTGGATTACTTTCAATTACTTTTGGATTACTCCAATAGCAAATATGCTAATAAAAGACAAAAGAAACTAAATAGGAATAAAATGACTACATTTTGTGCAGGCTTGGGGAGTAACCGAATACACGGAACGGCAAAAATGATGTCGGCAAGCCGTTTGGATTTATTTTCATTTTGTTTCTGTCGCACTTGATGTTAGTTTTGCTGGAGATCAGAGAGACCAAAGCCAGGAGAGAAAGCTTACCACGTGTTGTGAGTCATCATTCAATTCATATTTAGTTTCTTTTGTCTTTTATTAGCATATTTGGTATTGGAGTAATCCAAAAGTCATTGAAAGTAATCCAGGTAAAGTAACCCTACCCAACCATGCATAAGAGCCTCCAAAAGGGTTCAACTCAGGGGTGTTACCGGGGGGCAGTGCCCACCCATGGACATGCTCTGCCCACCCAAAGACAACTGGATGTAGTGGTGAGGGGATTCTGAAAAATTAAAGACATACATGGGAATAAAAAAAAGAAGAGAAAAATGTATTCCAAAAAAAAAACAAAGCCAGAAAAAGGAAGTAAAATCCCGGGGGGAGGTGAGAAACAAATCAGTTAAAGAAAAAGGACGAAGAGAAAAAATAAGTAAAAAAGTAGGAAATAAATTTAAAAAAAGGGAAAAAGCAAAAAAAAGGAATACAATAAAACAAAACAAAAAAGGAGAGAAAAGGAATAAGAAATAAATTAGTCAAAAAAAATGAGTAAAAACCCTGAAAATAAGAAAAAAAGACACTTAAAACTAGAAAGAAAAAACGAGAACAAAATAGTGAAATAGCAGTAAAAGGCAAAAAGCTTGAAGGGCAGAAACAAAGAAAAAAAAAGAAAATAAGAAAAAAAGAAAGGATAATAATAAAGCAAGAAAAACGAAGTAAAAAGCTGGGGGGGGGCAAAACAAATTAAAAAGGAAAATACAATAAAAACGGACAAATAGAAAAGAAGAAGTAAAAAGCAGGAAATGAATAATTAAAAGAAGAAAAAGCAAAATAAATAGAAAAATCTAGTGCCTCCTGGCAGTGGCTCAGGAGGTAGAGCTCTCGTCTTGGGATCAAGAGATCCCAGTTCGAATCCCGGCTCGTCCGTGTTATATGTCGAAGTGTCCTTGGGTAAGACACTGAACCCCTAATACCCCCAATAAGCAGGTTAGCGCCTTACATGGCTGCACGGCCACTATTGGGAAATGTGGAGCTCATTGCAAAGCGCCTTGGGAAGTCTTGACTTGAAAAGTGCTATAGAAATGCAGATCATTTCATTTCAAAAGAAGAAAATAATAACTAAAAAGGAGAGAAAAAAGAGAAGAAAATTATAAAGCAAGAAAAAAAGAATGGACCTAGGAAAGAAGAAAAAAAAAACAACAGGAAAAAAAGAAGAGGGAAAAAACATAACAGGCAGGAAAAAAGCAAGAAAAAAGAATGTTGAAGCAAATTGTAATGTATTGAAAGGTTTCATAGAACTCTTTTTTTTTTTTTTAATCAAATTTATAACGACTAGGGCAGCACGGCGGCGCAGTGGTTAGCGCGTGTGCGGCACAGTTCTGAGGTCGTGGGAACCTCCTGCGCGGGTTCAAATCCAGCTACCGGCCTTACTGTGCGGAGTTTGTATGTTCTCCCCCTGCTTGCGTAGGTTTCCTCCGGGCACTCCGGTTTCCTCCCACGTTCCAAAAAACATGCATTTCAGGTGAATTGGCCGGTCCAAATTGTCCCTAGGTGTGAATGGGCAAGTGAGTTGTCTGTCCCCGTGTGCCCTGCGATTGGCTGGCAACCAGTTGAGGGTGTCACCTGCCCACTGCCCGGAGATGGCTGGGATGGGCTCCAGGCCCCCCGCGACCCTAATAAGGATAAGCGGTACAGCTGATGAGATGAGATAACGACTACTCTTTGTTTCTTTTTACATGATTCAAAATGTCTCACATCAAATCAATATCGGCTCCTGTCAATCCTAATAATCGGTATCCTGAAAAACCCCGTATCTGTCCGTCCCTGGTCTCAAGTATTCTGACTCCTCTACCTCACAGAATCCCACCACCTGGGACCACCCGAACCGGAGCCAGTGTATGTAAGTCCTCCCCTTCCCCCAAGAAGCCAGTCATGTCGGACCCCAGGGACATCGACGAGGACGCCATCCTCAAGGCCTTGAGTCCCGAAGAGCTGGACCAGCTGGATTATGAACTGCAGGAGATGGACCCGGAGGTAGGAGAACAGCGGCGTCAAACTTTAAGACCGTGGAACTGTCCATAATACTGTCTATTTACTACAAGACCACTACTCATTTTCCTCCCGTGGCCCTAAAATAACAAGAACGATAAGCAATCGTCCCAGAACCACACGTTGGACCTAGTGAATGTCCTACAGTGAGCTGGGACCAATGTTCCCTGTAATTTTCTGAGCGTTCACACAAAGTCAGTGAGCACTGCTTGAAACAACAGTGAGCAACGGCAATCCCAAGTGTGGCCACTAAATAGTTAGTAGTACGATACACAACTGTATTTAATCACATTTTTGGTGGAATTACAATGTTGGCAACAAGATTGACTTGGTATCATTGGAATTTTTTTTGAATGCTACACAAACCTTTTCTTCTTTTTCCATGTATTTTTTTCCATTTTTTTTAAATTCCTTTAAAAAAAAAAATCTCATTGGGTTTATTTTTTTCTGAGCTGTTACTTTTTTCTTTTTGTTCTCTATTTACTTTATTTACTTTGTTTCTTTCGTTTGTTTTTTTTCTGACTTTTTTCCAATTTTTTCCTTCTTTTTTTCTCTTCCTTTGTTTCCTTTTTTTCTCAGCTTTTCACTACTTTTTCATTTTGGTATTTTTTTCCTTTTTTGTTCTATTCCCCCATTCCTTAAGTCATTTTGTGCATAATTTTACACAATATTTGGTCATGTTGGGATGAAAGAAGCAAAAACAACCTGAAGAGCCGTTTAGGACCCGAAAGAGACGGCTCCTTTTAGTGAGCCGAGCCGAAGAAGCCGGTTCTCGAAAAACTCTACTGACTTGACTCAACTTCGTTCTACTTCGACCTTGACTTCAAACTACCGCATTTAGAACACAGCGTCAGGGGAACCCTTGTATTTTGACCTTCATGCACTGTAACTTTGACTTAATTCGCTTCTTAATTAGCAATTTGGAGCCCTGATTTTTGTGAGCTGGCTCGATTTCCTTGTGCGCTGAGAATGTGCGAGCAGTGCGCGATTAGAGGGAACAGTGGCTGGGACCACAGTAACAAAGGCTATTATCGGTAACACAATGCGCCACCAGGGACTCAAATACTGCACTGCCAGACGTGTCCCCCTGCGGAAGCCAGTACATGTCCAAGCGTGTCTGCGGTTCGCTAGAGAGCATTTGAATGATCCAGAAACAGGATGGGAGGATGTGTTATGGTCAGATAAAAACAAAATGTAACTTTTGGGTGGAAACATACAGGTTAACGTGTTTGGAGGAGAACTGCATTTGAAGAACACCATACCCACTGTGAAGCACAGGGGTGGAAACATCATGCCTCTAGGCTGATTTCCTGCAAAAGAACCAGGGTGACTAATCTAAATCCAGATCTGTCCATAATAACTATGGCCTTGTATCAAAAAATTTTCAGTGAAAATGTCCTTCCATCAGCATGACAATAATTCCAAACACACAGGCAGGGAAACAAAGTAGGACTGTTCCATGGGTTTCTTAGGGGGCTATAACGTTGGTGACCCCGATTATACAGGCTATCTTACCGACTCCGGTTTTGGATTATTAGGACTGAAACGGGGTCATTAAGGACTTACTTTTCTAACACGAAGATAGAAAAGGTACTCGTGACTTTCACATATGGGACTTAACGCCCTCGATCGTGCAGCCGTGTGCCAATAAACACGACCTCTGCGCTCTCCCAGAATGCCTTGCTGCCCGCCGGCATGCGGCAACGGGACCAGACCAAGAAAAACCCGACGGGACCTTTCGACCGCGACGCTCTGATGCAGCATCTGGAGAAGGTGGCCATGGAGCATCCGGACCGAGAGGAGCTGGTTCCTTTCACGGGGGAGAAGAAAGGTGCTCCACACGCTTTCTGCTCCTAGTTTATGGATCAGGAAGCTTCTTTCAGTTAGCATCTGTTTTTGAAATGTATTGTCCTTATTAGGATATGCTAAGAAAAGACAAAAGAAACCAAATAGGAATAAAATGACTCCATTTTGTGCTGGCTTGGGGAGTAACGGAATATATGGAACGGCAAAAATGATGATTTATTTTCATGTAGTTTCTGTCGCATTTTATGTTCGTTTTGCCAGAGATCAAAGCCAGGAGAGAAAGCTTACCACGTGGTGTGAGTCATCATTTGATTCATATTTAGTTTCTTATGTCTTTTATTAGCATATTTGGTATTGGAATAATATAAAAGTAATTGAAAGTAATCCAGTTAAAGTAACCCTACCCAACCCTGGTAATGGGGAAGACGATTTAAGTTGGGGGGAGATTCCCAGACCAAGGGAATCACTTTGTATCCTGAAACGCCTTTGTAACGTGAGGCAAATGTTCCCCCTTCAGGTGCTTTGTAACCTGAAACCTTTGTATGGTGAGCAGGGTTGGGTAGGGTTACTTTAACTGGATTACTTTCAATGACTTTTGGATGACTCCAATACCAAATATAATAATAATAATAATAATAATTTCCTTGTATTGTCATTCTGTGTAACAATGTACACAGAACGAAATGTCGATTGCACCTGACCCGTTGTAGCGAGCCGATGCAGCCGCAGCCAACAGAGGGCGCCGCCGACCAGTTTTTAAGTCTTAGGAATGACTCGGCCGGGGCGCGAACCACCGACCTCCCAGTATGCTCATAAAAGACAAAAGAAACTAAATAGGAATAAAATGACTCAATTTTGTGCAGGCTTGGGGAGTAACGGAACACATGGAACGGCAAAAATGATGTTGGCAAGCTGTTTGGATTGATTTTCATTTTGTTTCTGTGGCATTTTATGTTAATTTTGCCAGAGATCAAAGCCAGGAGAGAAAGCTTACCACGTGTTGTGAGTCATTTTATTCACATTTAGTTTCTTTTGTCTTTTATGAGCATATTTGGTATTGCAGTAATCCAAAAGTAATTGAAAGTAATCCAGTTAAAGTAACCCTACCCAACCCTGAGGTAATGAATAGCCTATTGGAATAGTGGCAATTTCGCAGTCAATAAAACTCAAGTGACTTATCAGCGTAATTGGGTTGATTGTTTTCAAGTGACAGCTTAAATTATTTGGCTTCATGCTGTTCGCTGCCAACATTTTCAAACATAGCCAGCACACCAGTATTTGCCCGTCTCCACAGTCGCAGTGAAGTGCTACGTGCGCTTCACCAAACTTCCTCGTCTTATCTTCCGGGAGGAGAATTTTGTTTGTGTCTTTACCCTGTCTCTTGGCTCGTCTCCGCATCCGTAGTAAATATTTTCTTTATTGGGTCACTTGAGAGTCCGCTACACTTCGTGTCTACACATCATACCCAATGCTTATACTCTGTGCTTCATGCACTGTGTGGAGGCTAAATGTAAACACTCTGCTAACAAAACACCACTGCTTCCTAGTGTAGTGGAGGTGCAATGACACCTTATTCCCAGAAAGTAAAAAATAAAGCTCCCCAAATGTGCCCGTGCCCCCCTTAGCGAAGGAAGCCCACCCAACTATTGGAACTGATTGGAACAATTCAAATAAATCGTTTAGATCTCTCATTTACAAGTTGTTCCCAGAATTGTAGACTTACACTACATGTGGATGGATACAACCGTGATGTCCACTATATATGGATGGATAAAACTGTGGCATCCAATGTATATATGGAATGCTATATTTGCCGTAGGAGAAGAGAATAAAATGTCCTGGAAAAATCAACTAAAACACACGATTTTTTAAGCAAGTAGGTTTGTGTGTTTCGTTAGTCAATGTACTACCAGTCCCACAGTGTTTTGCGGCAGTAATGAGCATGAATACACAGATTATTTGTGTCATGCTTTAGTACAGGGTTGGGCAAAGTACGGCCCGTGGGCTGCCAGGGTTTTTAATCTAGCCTGCCAAACAAAAATGTTAAAATTCTAAAATATATACAGTATATATATATATAATATATATAAATTGGTAAAAACAACTACAACTAACGTCCCCAGTGTCTCTTCATGTATATTCTCTCCATAAAAATATACTTTTTATGAAGTATTGTTGTGTACTTTCCTCAAGGCCCACATTTAAACAGCTATTTATTTGCTATTTTCTTGATCTTTTTTTAATCAAGATATTCATCAAAGAAAAAATACTTCATTTAAATGCGTACTATCAAATTTAGTACCTCAAAATAGGAGTATATTACCGTATTTTCCGCACTATAAGGCGCACCCCGAAAAAATCGTTTTTGGTCCTATATTTGACATACATAAGACGCACCGGATTATAAGGCGCTACAATGGGAACGTCGACAAAACAGTCAGATAGTTCAGTCCAACTTCTTACCCTCTTAACATTCCCAAAGCTTGCAAAGACGCAAATACGTGTCGAGAACACGTGCGGATGCGGTGTCCGTACGATGTCACTCAAATGCATCGTTCCATCATTCGGAAGGTTAAAGTCTTGGGATTCAAGAAATGCCAACCATTCCTTACTTTCTATTTTCTTTTTCGCTCGCAACTTTACTGTGCATATGACAATAAACACTTGGAATTGAGTTTAATTTAAAAATAGACACTCCATTCCATCCATGATCTGCACCGCTTATCACAGAAACATCGAGTTCAGTCTAAAACAAGATACAGGGAAAATAAATAGCCGGAGTAGCTCACCGAAGTCGTTGTGTTCATAATAATGTGCAGCCGTGGTCCTCTTATATCCGTGAGTGTAGTCAATCCAGGAGAGTAAAATATTTACAAATACAGAATAGTAAAAAATGCTTTCTGTATGCCGTCAACCACGTGCTATACACATTCATCTTTTTCGGCCAATTGCAGGCTTTGTTTTGCCGCTTAAGCCTATGCCAGCCTGTAAATGATAAAAAGGATCCGCCCCTTGACCTCCGAATAACTTTAGCCAATAGTGATCGATTCAAATGATGATTGACACATTGGTTAGCCAATGAAACGCAGGTAAATTGAATTCTGAGTGTTTTAAAACCAATTTGATGAGGGTAATTTATTGTAAACACATATAAAGGGAATTCGAACATGTACATGCATATGTCTGCATGGATATTTGTCCATAAATGGCAATGACCAAATAGTAGATAGGTTTACAGTTTTTTTTCTCAGGTATTGCAAAAAGTATACAAATCAGTCTAATCAGTTTATGATTTTTGTTCCTTCTGCCATATTTTCTAACGCAATGCGGCCCCAGGACCCAAAAGCTTTGCCCACTCCTGTTCTAGTACATGCTTCCTACTTTGCAGAAACTCAGCTAATGGTCAGGTGTGTAGTTTGAGATGCCATTAAAAAGTTGAAAGTGAAATATTTTCTCTATTAAGTATGTGTTAAGAATGACCAACTGAGCTCAAAGAGCCCTTATGCTTTATTTTCCCTTGCGCCTATCTGTTTTTATCTTACTTTAATTGGGTCTGTCTGGAGAGGAACAAACCCCCAAAAAGATGAAAAAAGAAGAGTTTTTTCGAGCGTATCTTAAAATTCACGCAAATCATGTTTTACTCTGCTGCCATCTCCTGGCTTAAAGTTATTATTGCAGCCTTATGTTTTCAAATTCCGCACCCCACCTTGGTAGTTATGGATCGATGGAGTGATGTACTTCAACGGAGGCTGCATCCTAAATGACAGTTCTCCATGTTCTTCCAGGAAAAGCCTTCATAGCTCGAAAGAGAGAGATTCCGGCGCATGAGCAGATCACCTTGGAGCCCGAGCTGGAGGAAGCGCTCAAAAACGCCACGGATGCCGAAATGTGCGACATCGCAGGTGAGGAAACGTTTTTGGAAGAACGAGTGCCTTCACAGTGTTCATTTGAGCTGTGAAAAGTGATGGGTCCCGGGGACTGGCATGCTCAAAAATCTATGGGTCCCAACAGAGATCTATGGCTCCCCAAAATTGAGTCTTATCCAGCTTGAAATTGTAAATCCGCAACAAATATATAATATAAATGTATATATTCATTCAGTTTTAATCATCAGTTTATTGATAATACAAATCAGTTATCACTTCAAGAGTTTTCAGTTCACAACAATATTGTACATTATACAAAATAATATTGCTGAATGAATAGTCTATATTTTCACGCAGTTTTAATCATTACAGTTAATTGGTTATACAAAGCCAGTTATCACTTCAGATTTTTCAGTTCATATATTCTTCGTGGTTTGCGTCCTAGACGCATGATTTTTGCTAGGGACGCATAGTGTCAAATCAACGTGCGTCCCAGGGACGCAACTTTTTGACACAAAATTGTCATTATTACCCGACTACAAAGATTTACCGCACTCCAAACTTTTGGTCAGGCAGATCCGCCATCGTTGTGGCGGTTGTCGAGTGAAAGAGAAGTATGCCTCCGAAAAAACAGTTAGCATTAGGTGAAAATCAACCCAAAATTGGTAATTTCTTCGGTGTCAGTAATTAGTCGAAACAATGCAGGAAATGATAACAACGGCAATAATTCCAGCACGAGAAAACGGCGGAGAAATTCTTTGGAAGATCACGGAGGCAAGGAAAACACGTGTGTTGAAGCCAACGTTTCGACAGAAGAAAATAAACAAAAGAATACTCCTAGCAAGAAAAGGACTTTTCTGCCAAAATGGACTCAATTCTATTCCTGGTGACGCTATGAGGAGGATGATAATGGACTGGACCTTGAGAAGGCATTACAACAAAAAACACTGGACTATGTGTAATGTGTAATGAAAGATCAAACATCAAACATTCCGGTTGTATCCAGAAACTCTGTTTGACCCTCACCACCCTCATCAACACCCCCCCCCCCCCAACTGCCGCCCCCCACCCCCACCCGAGGAAAACAATGCCTACTTACAACAAAGTCAGTTAGTTCTTTGTTCCTTTATCTCTTTGTTTCCTTATCCTCACTGTAAATGTGGAACTGGAGTCGTCCAATTTCGTTGTCACAGCATATCCCATGTTGTAACAATGACAATAAAGGCATATTCTATTCTATTCTATTCTATTCTACAACTGTGGCGGGACAGCAAACCACAAAGAATATATGAACTGAAAAATCTGAAGTGAATAAAACTGAATGAAAATATAGATTCATATAATTATTTCAGCAATATTATTTTGTATAATGTACACTATTGTTGTGAACTGAAAACTCTTGAAGTGATAACTGATTTGTATTACCAATAAACCGTGATGAATAAAACCGAACGAATATATAGATTTATATGATATATTTGTGGCCGATTTACAATTTCAAGCTGGATAAGACTCAATTTTGGGGAGCCATAGATCTCTGTTGGGACTTAATAGATTTTTGAGCATGCCAGTCCCCGGGACCCATCACTTTTCTCAAACGAACACTGCTTATGCCGGTGAAAACACGGTACATATTTTGACCCACATATAAGTTCGGTCAGGACGCGACTTCAGCACGTCAGCCATTCGAGGGGATCCGATTCCCCGAAGTCAGCGGCTCAAAAATAAAACGGGTGGGCCTGGTAAGGGTGGAGCGGCTTCTGCGGGAGGAAGATAGAATATCTTTGTAAAACACACGCCTGTTGACAGCACAAGCCCGGGACGGCTCGCCGCGCATAGTTTTCATTTAAGCCCGTTAATTATATAAACACACGTCCTGAAACGCCCAGCCTGATTTCCGCGGAGCCGACGACGAACTCGTAGATCTGAATTTATTTGATGTGTAAACCATTTTTGATTCTAAAGAACCGAGGATTGTAAAAACGCAGCGCAACCAATGTTCCCTGTCATTTTCTAAGCGTTCACACAAAGTCGGTGAGCAACGCTTGAAACAACAGTGAGCAACGGCAATCCCAAGTGTGGCAACTAAGTCATGATCAAACATGTCCAAAACTTGACATCAACTTACATTTTGCGGAGTTTCCGGCAATGCGAAATGATTTTTCTCTTTTCAATGAATTGACTCATCTATGATTGCCTACAAACATCATTTGTTTTTACAATTCTTTCACAAGATATCCATTTCTTTTTATTTCCTGATAGATTTTGTCGCATAATATTAACATTTTGGGGGCTTATTGAGTCGGTTGCACCATACACAACTGTACTGAATTACATTTTTTAGTGGAAGTAGAATGTTGGCAACAAGATTCACTTGATATCATTGGAAATGATTTGAACGCAGCACAAACTTTTTCTTCTTTTTTTCGTGTTTTTTTTCCTACTTTTTTTTTAATTCCTTTAAAAAAATCTCATTGTGTTTATTTTTTCCGAGCTGTTGCTTTTCTCTTTTTGTTCTTTTACTTTTTTCCTACATTTCTTTCTTTTATTTTTTTCTGTTTTTTTTCTAAATTTTCCCTTCTTTTTTCTCTTCCTTTTGTTTCTTTTTGTCTCAGCTTTTCACTACTTTTTCATTTTGGTATTTTTTTCTTTTTTGTTCTATTCCCCCCTTACTTTAAGTCATGTTGTGCATCATTTTACATAATATTTGGTCATGTTGGGATGAAAGAAGCAAAAACAACCCCTAAGAGCTGTTTAGGACCCGAAGGAGCCGGTTCTTTTTAGTGAGACGAGTCGAGGAAGCCGGTTCTCTACTAACTTTACTCAACTTCGTTCTACTTCGACTCGACTTCAAAATACCGCATTTAGGACACAACGTCAGGGGAACCTGTGTATTTTGACCTTCATGTACTGTAACTTTGACTTAAGTCGCTTCTTAAATAATAACTTTGAGCCCTGATTTTTGTGCGCTGGCTCGATTTTCTTCTGCGCTGGCTCGATTTTCTTGCGCACGCGCGCAGTTCAGAGGGAACACTGAGCGCCACCCCCCCCTATACTCCCTCGAATGTGGACCGGGTCCAAACGAGGATTAGCCCTCGGGTGGCTTCTTTTGTCGAGGTTTGATAGCCGACGTGCGGGCAGCGGGATGAAAAGCTGGTCACTAAACAGAAAACGAAACGGCGGATCAGCAATGTCATTATCTGCTTTTTTTTTTACGATATTGGCATCCTTCGCCGCCCCCCGGCTAGGCTAGCCGGAGCCGTAAAGCTAGAAGGTTTACTGTCAGGGCCGAGGAGGGTGTTTATGGCTAAGCAGGCAGCTGTCTCACTGCTTTGCCTTTCCCTGGCGGGGTCACGAGGGCTGGGGGGCGCGGCAGTTGGGGTGTAACACACTTGGACGGGAGCGCAATGCTTCCCCCTTCTGGTCACAGTTGTAGGCAATGAAATGAAATGATCTGCATTTCTATAGCGCTTTTCAAGTCAATGACTTCCCAAAGCGCTTTACAATGTGCTTCACATTTCCCAATAGCAGCCTTGCAGCCATGTAAGGTGCTAACCTGCTTATTGGGGGTATTGGGGGTTCAGTGTCTTACCCAAGGACACTTCGGCATGTAACACGGACGAGCCGGGATTCGAACTGGGATCCCTTAATCCTAAATCGATCGCTCTACCTCCTGAGCTACTGCCGGGCAGGGGTCTCAAACTCATTTTAACTCAGGGGGGCCACACATTAGAACAAACATTATCTCAGGGGCCGGACTAATGAGGAAGGAAGAATGAAAAGGAGAGATGGACAGAAAGAAAGAAAGAAAGAAAGAAACAAACAAACCAAAAAAGAGAAAGTAAGTAAGTAAGTAAGTTAAGTAAGTAGGTAAGTAAGTAATCAAGTAGGTATGTAAGTAGATAGGTAGGAAGGTAGGTAGGTTGGTAATATTGAAAAGGAAAAGATGGGATGAAGAAAGAAATAAATAACAAAAAAAGGAAAGAAAGAATGAAAGAAAGAATGAAAGAAAGAAAATGAAAGAAAGAAAGATAAAAATAATGAAAATGAAAAATGGAGGGAAAGAAAGAAAGAAAGAGAAAGAGAGAAAGAAAGAAAAAGTAAGGTAAGTAAGTATGAAGTAAGTAAGTAAGTAGATAGGTAGGTAGGTAAGAATGAAAAGGAAAGATGGGGACAAAGAAAGAAAGAAATAACAAAAGAAAAATGAAAGAAAATTAAAGAATGAAAGAAAGAAAAAAGAATGAAGAGGAAAGATGGAGGGAAAGAAAGAAAGAAAGAAAGACTAGTAGATTGAGAAGAATTAAAAGGAGATAGAAAGAAATAAGAGAAAGAGAGGGAGAGAAAAAGAGAGAGGGTGGGACAAAGAAAGAGAGAAAGGGATAAATAGAGAGAGAGAGAAAATGTTAGAATGCTAATAAAAGTCAAAAGAAACTAAATATGAAAGAATGAAAGAAAAAAAGAATGGAAAGGAAAGATGGAGGGAATGAAAGAAAGAAAGACTAGTAGATTGAGAAGAATTAAAAGGAGAGAGAAAGAAATAAGAGAGAGGGAGAGAAAAAGAGAGAGGGTGGGTCAAAGAAAGAGAGAAAGGGATAAATAGAGAGAGAGAGAGAGAATGTTAGAAAAAAAGAGAGATAAAAAGAGAAATAGCAAGAGAGGGGGAACAAAATAGATAGAAAAAGAAATCCAAACAGAAATAGAAAGAGAGAAGGAGAGAAAGAGAGAAGGGGAGAAAGAGGAGGGGGATGCAAGAGAGAGAGAGAGAGAAAAGACAGAAAAAAGGAAAAAAGGAAGAGAGCGCAAAAGAAGGTAAAAAGACACAGAGAAAAAGACAAAGAGGAACAAAGAAAGAAAAAGAGAGAGACAAAGGGAGAGAGAGAGAAAGAAAGAAATACAGATACAGCATTTTTGAGAGGTGCCTGGCTTTGGCAACATCAAGTGACATATTTCAGCCAGCAGCTCATTTTTCTCTTGTGCTTTCCTCAGCGTTGACTCGCGGGTCGGATTCAATCCCTTAGCGGGCCTGATCCGGCCCGCGGGCCGCCTGATTGACACCTGTGGTTTAAAGGGACAGTACCATGAAATATGAAGTAAAGGGACCGCCAAACTTTCTATTAGCAAAGACAAAAATTTACGAGTCTTATAAAAAGGCAAAAATCTCCACCAGTTAATAAACAAGTGGGCAGAGAACGAAGCCCTGAGGGTCTCCGGTGTCTACACTTGGCGATGGAAGGAGGAACGGAGTTCAAGAATCGCTTGCGAAGAGTCGAGAAGCACTAAAATAGAACGTTTAAATTTAAAGATCTTTCTCCGCGTCTGGGTCTCCTTTACGAGCGGTCAAATATCAGATCGGCACTTTTCAAGTCAGCCTGGACAACGGACTCTTTTGGTTCTTGAAGACTTCAATAGAAGCTTCAATTCAGAATTAGGATTTAGGAACCAGGTCTTTGAGGACAGGCCAAAATCTCAATCACTGTGTGTAATGGTAAGGGGGAGGACCCATATGCAGGGATCAGGGTTGGGTAGGGTTCCTTTTACTGGATTACTTTCAATAACTTTTGGATGACTCCAATAGCAAATATGCTAAGAAAAGACAAAAGAAACTAAATGGGAATAAAATGATGACTCGCAACACGTGGTAAGCTTTCTCTCCTGGCTTTGATCTCTTTGATCTCCGGCAAAACGAACATAAAATGCAGGGTTGGGTAAGGTTCTTTTAACTGGATTACTTTCAATGACTTTTGGATGACTCCGATAGCAAATATGCTAATAGAAGACAAAAGAAACTAAATAGGAATCAAATGATGACTCACAACACGTGGTAAGCTTTCTCTCCTGGCTTTGATCTCTTTGATCTCCGGCAAAACGAACATCAAATGCGACAGAAACAAAATGAAAATCTATCCAAACAGCTTTTTGCCGTTCCGTGTATTCTGTTACTCCCCAAGCCTGCACATAATTGAGTCATTTTATTCATCTTTCGTTTCTTTTGTCTTTTATTAGCATCTCACTTTCTATCTCTCTCTCTTTCACTCAGTCTGTCTTTCTTTTTCTTTATTTGTTCCTCTTTGTCTTTTTACCTTCTTTTGCTCTCTCTTCCTTTTTTTCCTTTTTCTGTCTTTTCTCCCTCTCTCTTGTGTCCCCCTCCTCTTTCTCCCCTTCTCTCCTTCTATTTCTGTTTGGATTTCTTTTTCTATCTATTTCTTTCCCCCTCTCTTACTATTTCGCTTTTTATCTCTCTTGTTTCTAACATTCTCTCTCTCTATTTATCACTTTCTCGCTTTCTTTGACCCACCCTCTCTCTTTTTCTCTCCCTCTCTTTCTCTTATTTCTTTCTCTCTCCTTTTAATTCTTCTCAATCTACTAGTCTTTCTTTCTTTCTTTCTTTCTTTCCCTCCATCTTTCCTTTCCATTCTTTTTTTCTTTCATTCTGTCATATTTAGTTTCTATTGCATTTTATTAGCATATTTGGTATTGGAGTCATCCAAAAGTCATTGAAATATGTCAATTGATGTTGCCTAAGCCAGGCGCCTTTCTCAAACGCTGTACCTGTATCTCTCTCTCTCTCTCTCTTCCTCCCTTTTTCTCTCTCGCTCTCTCTCTCATCCTCCCTTCTTCTCTCTTGCTCTCTCTCTCTTCCTCCCTTCCTCTCTCTCTCTCTCTCTCTCTTCCTCCCTTCTCTTTCCCTCTCTCTCTCTCTCTTCCTTCCTTCTTCTCTCTCGCTCTCTCTGTCTTCCTCCCTTCTCTCTCGCTCTCTCTTCCTCCCTTCTTCTCTCTCTGTCTCTCTCTCTCTCTCTCCTTTTCATTCTTTCATATTTAGTTTCTTTTGTCTTTTATTAGCATATTTGGCATCCTCCACAAAAAAACAGGAATATAGTCAAAAAAACTAACAATTGGTCTCAAAAGCACTAACAAAATGTCCAAACAGGTAAAAATAAGACAAACAATGGCAGCATGGACAGTCAAGTTCAGAGTCATTCCTAAGACTTAAAAAGTGGTCGGCGGCGCCCTCTGTTGGCTGCGGCTGCATCGGGTCGCTACAACGGGTCAGGTGCAATCGACATTTCGTTCTGTGTACATTGTTACACAGAATGACAATACAAGGAAATTATTATTATTATTATTATTAAATATAAAGAGCTGGAAATAATGAAGTCCAGAGAAGTCCAGGTTAGCTCTCTTGGGCGGAGGTGTCATCTCAGATTTTAAGAGCTTGACTGACCAACATTTTTATCTGGGAAATGGTAAGATTTCACGTCAATAGACGCGTTTAAGGGCCTCAAGGTTTCCTTATTTTCCTCATGTTGAGGTTTTTTGAGTTTTTCCTTGCCCTCATGTTGGTTCCAAATCAGGGGATGATGTCATAATAGTCTGAAATAATAGCCTGTGTAATAACCTGTGCAGCCCTTTGAGACTCTTTGTGATTAAGGGTTATACAAATAAAAATGACTTGACTTGATGTTTTCCTACCCCTGCAGCCATTTTGGGCATGTACACACTGATGAGCAACAAGCAGTACTACGACGCTCTGGGCACTTCCGGAACCATCGCCAACACCGAGGGAATCAACAGTACGTATTGGTACAAGAACCAGGAAGAAAGTTCTGGTTTTCCATCGGAGATGATTGACGTCTTCCCTTTTACTTCAGGCGTGGTGAAAGAAGATCCTTTCAAGATCTTCCCAGAGGAGCCGCCCAACCCCACCAACGTGGAGGAGACCCTGGAGAGGATCCAGAACAACGACAGCAGCTTGACCCAAGTCAACTTTAACAACATGACGGTGAGACTGAGGAAAGGAGGCCAGTGTTCATTTGAGTTGTGAGAAGTGATGGGTCCCGGGGACTCCAAAATCTATGGGTCCCAACAGAGATCTATGGCTCCCCGAAATGTAGTCTTATCCGGGTTGAAATTGTAAATCGCCTTCTCTTCTTTTCCCTCCCTCTTTCTCTTATTTCTTTATCTCTCTTTTTCTTTCTCTTTAATCTGGTAGTCCGGCCCCCGACAGAATGTTTGTTCTATCGTGTGGCCCCCGACTTAAAATGAGTTTGACACCCCTGCCATAGATGGATAGGTAGACAGATACATTATTCATCCCCGTAGGGAAATTCACACTATCTATTGATCGGTTGACCGACCCAGGACCGACCCAAGACCGACCCTAGACCGACCCTAGACCGACCTTAGACCGACCTTAGACCGACCCAATGCCGACCAAAGACCGACCCAAAGACCGACCCAAAGACCGACCCATAGACCGACCCAAGACCGACCCAAAGACCGACCCAAAGACCGACCCAAAGACCGACCCAAAGACCGACCCAAGACCGACCCAAGACCGACCCAAAGACCGACCCAAAGACCGACCCAAAGACCGACCCAAGACCGACCCAAAGACCGACCCAAAGACCGACCCAAGACCGACCGACCTAAGACTAAAGGTTGACGACAATCAATGTCAAAAACAACACTGTCTAGTAGTCAAGAACCGATACCAGTCAATGAAGTTCAAGAATTCAAGTGAAATAAACTTCATTGGAATCAACTGTTAGAACTTAATTTTTGTTCATCAGTTAAAAAAAAAAAAGGAGTGTAATCTTCTATGTAGTCTTCAACGCCGGAAAGCAGATTCTTGTCAGTTGTCAGGGCTATAGAATAGCAGACCATTTAGCATCTTGATTATCCTCAAAACATTTGGAGGCTGACTCCCTATCGGTGTGTGTGTGTGTGTGTGTGTGAATGGGTAAGTGTGAAGCATTTTGTAAAGCGCTTTGGGAGGTCTTCATTGACTTGAAAAGCACTATAAAACAGCAGACCATTGACCGTCTTGATTATCCTCATAACATTTGGAGCCTGACTCCCTATTGGTGTGTGAGTGTGTGTGTGAATGGGTAAGTGTTAAGCACATTGTAAAGCGCTTTGGGAGGTCTTCGTTCACTTTGAAGGATTTTATCCATTTGACTATAAAGGGTTTTATACAATCGAAATGACATTTAATGCAAAAGATATTCACTGGCTGGGCTGTGGTGCGAGGTCAGGGCACCCTGGTAGAAAATGTTTTTTATAGGGACGGCGGGAACGGGTCGTAAGGCT
The DNA here is from genome assembly GCF_059441175.1 of Urocampus carinirostris. Classification (NCBI taxonomy): domain Eukaryota; kingdom Metazoa; phylum Chordata; class Actinopteri; order Syngnathiformes; family Syngnathidae; genus Urocampus; species Urocampus carinirostris. The sequence goes on along the minus strand of NC_142350.1, from coordinate 70,401,717 downwards.
GATAAGATAATCAGCACTTCCAGACGCAGAAAGGCCCTGATGACGGAGAAACGCTCGGTGTTGTTTTGAGTATTCCAGACATCGGGACGCTCTTCTATCAGATGGTGAAGCCCAGGGGGTCTTCCTTGGCACACCCATGGGAGGAGTCGGCACGCCAATATGCAGGGAGAAGATGGCCAAAAGGAAAAAGCTAAAGGACTTGAAAAAAAGGCTTCCCAGAGACTCCAACGTCGCAAATAGAATAGAAAATACCTTTATGGTCATTATTACAAAATGGGTTAACATATTGTGACAACGAAATAGGGCATGACATTCCAGTTTCACACATTCACAGTGAGGTAAAAAAGCCAAGAAGGTAAAGGAACAGAGAAGATAAGGTTATAAAACAAGGAGGATAAGGTTATAGTTAAATACTTTAAGAAAATAAATCTGCCCCCGTGTGGAAATGCCGGTCTCTTGCCCGTATTTTCCCCGAAAAGAAAAGAGCATGCATTGTTAGAGAATGTAAGTTGTGTCTGGTTAATGGAGTCCGATAACTCATTCGAACTATTTGGTAAATTCTACATTTTGATATTTCATTCCCAACAATTCGAACAGCACTATAGAAAAGCAGAGCATTTACCATTTACTATGTCAAAATTCAGCTCGGTGGCCTTGGGGGTAGGGTTCCCGCCACGAGACTGAAAGGTTGCTGGTTCGAGCCTCGGCCGAGTCATACCTAAGACTTAAACATCGGTACCCGTTGCCTCCCGGATTGGCGTTCAGCATTAGGGGTTGGAATTGGGGGGTTTGCTCACCTAATCACTCCCAACACATCAGTTGGGTTGAGCGAGGGGGCTGGGAACCCCCTCTTCTAAATCAATCTCCCAGAAAGAGTCAGAAAAGACTCTAGCCACCTCCCACAAAATTGACATTGATAGAACCACCCTTGACTAAGAAGGAACCACCAATTGACGGCTGTCGAATTCTAATCCGATGTCGCTATCGGTGCGTGAGCGTGTGTAAGAACAGGTGAGGGACTGAGTTACGATTTTTGCCCTTTCAGGACATTCCCATCCCGACGCTGAGGGAGATCATGGAGGCCATGAAGGGAAACTCTCACGTGGAGGTCCTGAGCATCGCCGCCACTCGCAGCAACGACCCGGTGGCTTTGGTGAGTCCCGCCTCCCCGGCCGCGACGCTTTCGGGGCCCGTCCGATTTTTGACCTTCGGCAGGCCTGCGCGGAGATGCTGAAGGAGAACAGGAGCCTGCAGAGTCTTAACATCGAGTCCAACTTCATCACCTCGGACGGGATGAAGGCCGTCATCAAGGCCATGGGCCACAACGCCACCATCACCGAGCTCAAGATCGACAATCAGGTTGGAACGCGACTCTGGATTTCTTTAAAGAGTTTCCCGTGATTTTTAGAATTGATTTAGCTTCACGAAAAAACTCTAATCCAGGGATGTCTAAGAGGGCCCGCTAAGGGTTGGAATCCGGCCCGCGAGACAACGCTCTCCCCTTCTCCCTTTTTCTCTCACCCTCTCTCTCTCTCTTTCTGTTTTTATTCTTTCTCTCTTCCGTCATTTTTCTCTCTCTCTTTCTCCCTTTTTCTCTCTCTTTCTCTTGTCCTCCCTTTTTCTCTCTCTCTTCTTCAATTCCTCTTTTCTCCCCTTCCTTCCTTTTTCTCTCCCCTTGTCTCTCTCCCCCCCTCTTTTTCTGTTAATCTTTGTTTTGATCTCTTATGTTTCTCACATGCTCTTACTCTCTCTCTCTCGTTCTCTTATTCAATTTTTTCCTCTCTCTTTCTCTTTTCTTTCTCCCCTATTCTCTCCCTCTCCTTTCTTTCTTTGTGTCTTTTTATTTCTTTGGTTTCTCACACTCTCTCTTTCTTCCTCTTTTTTCTCTCTTTCTCTCCTTCCTGCCTTCCTTTTCTCTCCCTCCCTTTCTATTTCTCTTTTTATCTCTTTTGTTTCTCATTTCTCTCTCTTCCTTCATTTTTCTCTCTCTCTCTCCCTTTCTCTTGTCCTCCCTTTTTCTCTCTCTCTCTCTCTCTCTCCCTTTTTCTCTCCTAGTGTCTCCCCCCCTTTTCTGTTTCTCTTTGTTTTTATCTCTTATGTTTCTCACATTCTCTCTATCGCTTATTCCATTTTTCTCTCTCTTCCTCTTTTCTTTCTCCCCTTTACTCTCTCTCTCTCTTTTCTCTCTGTTTCTTTTTATTTCTTTGGTTTCTCACACTCTCTCTCTTCCTCTTTTTTTCTCTCTTTCTCTTCTTCCTGTCCTCCTTTTCTCTATCTCCCTTTCTATTTCTCTTATGTTTCTCACATTCTCTCTCTCTCTCTCTCTCTCTTATTCAATTTTTCTCTTTTTCTCCTTCTCTTACTCGCCCTTTCTCTCTCTCTCTTTTCACTCTTTGTTTCTTTTTATTTCTTTGGTTTCTCACTCTCTCTCTTCCTCTTTTTTTCTCTCTCCATTTTTCTTTCTCTTCTTCCTGTCCTCCTTTTCTCTCTCTCCCTTTCTATTTCTCTTTTCATCTCTTTTCTCACATTCTCTCCTCTCTCTCTTTCTTCTGTTTCTCTCCTTTTCTTAATTGTGGATGCGTTGTTTGAGATGTCCTAAAAAGTTTAAAGTAGAAATATTTTCTCTATTAAAACTGTCAGAGTCCCAAAAATAAACCTATTTCAAGTCCGAACGCCGACCCAAAGGTTTATTCGAGCGCCTCTAAGAAATGCACGTACTTGCACGCACCATATAGGAAGCTTGACAGAAGCTCAAGTGATGACTTCAGCCAGAAAATAGCATCAGAGTAGAAAAGTTTCAAACTCCGCACAGCACCTTTAAACCTGAATAAACCCAACCCAACAAATTATATTTTGAGAACATATAATATGAGAAAATATGTGCGAAACGTTCGATTATGAACCCATTTAAAATAAATTGTAACGCATTTTGGGAGAAAATTATAACCATTGATAGGTTGTGCCTGACTACCTTTACTGGTAAGCAGTACTTGATATTGTACTCGTGTCTTGTGTAGGGAAACTTGCTTTAAATGATATTTATTTCGATTTAAACTTGGATTTGCCTTTAGTATTCATCTTGAAAGATACTCCAGACATATTTTATTTTAAAGTATCAATTGTGCAGATCATGATTGATCGATCCCAAGGAAAAATAGAGACCCAAAAAATGCAGGTTCAATTCTAAACAAACTACGATTTATTGACATGGCAGGGAAAGTCAAATCAGTAAAACAAAGCAGTTGAAAAAACTGATCATTAAGCCTGATTTGCAAATTAACTCATTTCAAATGATAAGGAATGACTTCATAGTGTGTCAGAATGATTTTTATACTTGGTACCAAAAACGTAATGGATCCAAATCGTAAGTAGTATCCAAACGTAAGTATAAATATCATTCTAATAGAATTGAGTACATTCTAAATTCTATTAGAATGATATTTATACTTGGCATCAAGAACAGTTTGTTGCAAAATCTTTACCTTTTGATCTGACAAAGCATCGTGTGGGGGAAGGGTTCCACATGGGGAAAAACAAGATCTTTCTCTCTCCGGCACTTCGTTGGGTTCGGCATTGAGAACAATCCACGGTTGAGACTGCACCAGGCTCTCTTGCCGAGGGGCCGAGGCCCTGGGTTTTGGCCTTCTTTGTCCCCATTGTCCGAGGGGCCAAAGGCCAGCCAGGAAACCCCTTCTAGACCGATCTCCTGGCAGCAGGAGCAAAAAAAGAGAAAGATGAGGTCCTCGGTCACCGGTCGAAGTTTCCAGTCGACGCTTTTCAAAATAAATGTCTCAAAATGGCCGATATTAAATTAAGTCACACAACGAAATAAATCTCTGGCGTGAGTAATGATGGAATACATAGGCACCTAACTCATATTTTGATTACAAATGAACACTCTAGGGGTTCAAAACCTTATTATACAGCTGGTGAGACTGGTTACTTCCTGTCAATGACAGCATGTTTTCAATCTTTCGTCGCTGGGAACGTTTTGTGAAAATGCATTTGGAGCCACAAAGACAACGTAATATTTTGAAAACAAAAAAACAAAAAAAACACAAGAACAAAAGGTTTTAATAGAATAGAATATACCTTTACTTAACAATTGTGTTTGTGAGCAGTCAGAGGTGTAGAGGTGAAAAGCAGGGGGCTCAGTACACATCCTTGGGGGGCGCCGGTGCTCAGTGTTAGGGTGGGAGAGACGTGGTTGCGGAGTTTCACAGACTGTGGGCGGTTTGAGAGGAAGTCCAATATCCATTAGCACACAGGTGTCAAACAGGCGGCCCGCGGGCCAGATCAGGCCCACTAAGGGATTGAATCCGGCCTGCGAGACACTCAGAGGAGCGCAAGAGAAAAACAAGCTGCAGGTCGAAATATGTCCACTTAATGTTGCCAAAGCCAGGTGCCTTGAGCAAAGACACTGTACTCGTAATTATTTCTCTCTCTCTCTCTTTGTCACTTCTTTTCTCCCACTCTCTGTCTCTCTTTTTCTCTTCCTTTGTTGCTCTTTGTTTTTTTCCTCTCTCTGTCTTTTTAACTTCTTTGGCTCCAACTTCCTTTTTTCCCTTTCTCTCTTTTCTCTTTCTCTCTTCCTACCCTTTGCGCTTTTTTTTCTCTTTTCTCTCCCTCTGTCTTTCTATTTCTCTTTGGATTTCTTTCTTCCTCTCCCTTTCTTTTCCCCCTCTCTCACAACTTTTTATCTTTTGTTTCTCACCCTCTCTCTTTTTCTTTCTTTGTCCCGCCCTCTCTCCTTTTCTGTCCCTCTTTATCTTATTTCTTTATCCCTCTTTTTCTTTCTCCCTCTTTTTCTTTCTCTTTAATATACTAGTCCAGCCCCCGGCAGAATGTTTGTTCTATCGTGTGGCCCCTGAATTCAAATGAGTTTTGACACCCCTGCATTAGCAGATGGAGGAAGAGAGTCCTAGGTGAGAGAGTTTCTCCAACAGGATCTCCGGGATAATGGTATTGAAGGCTGAGCTGAAGTCCAAAAAGAGCGTTCTGACGTAGCTCCCCCAGTGGTCCAGTGGGCTCATCAGAACTATATGTAAATGACCCATTTAAGGACAAAATTCGTATCCTTGATCTTAAAACAGGGGCGGCACGGTGTTTAGCGCATGTGCGGCACAGTTCTGAGGTCATGGGTTCAAATCCAGCAACCAACCTTCCTGTGCAGAGTTTGCATGTTCTCCCCGTGCTTGCCTGGGTTTCCTCCGGGCATCACGCTTTCCCCCCACATTCCAAAAACTGCATGTCAGGTCCAAATTGTCCCTAGGTGTGAATGAGTGAGCGAATTGTCTGTCCCTGTGTCCACTGCCTGGAGATGGCTGGGATGGGCTCCAGGGCCCCCGTGACCCTACTGAGGATAAGCGGTGCAGATAATGGACGGACGGATGGATCTTCAAACATTTGAAATGTCCTATTTTTAAAACGAACGGAATGAAATTGGTTCGATGTCCCAGCCCACAACGAACGAAACGATTGTTTGTTGCGACCCGAATAAGGAGACGCTGTGCCTCCGCAGCGACAGTGGTTGGGCGACTCGGTGGAGATGGAGATGGCGGCCATGTTGGAGAAAAACTCCAGCGTCCTGAAATTCGGCTACCATTTCACGCAGCAGGGCCCCAGAGCCCGCGCCGCCGCCGCCATCACCAGGAACAACGACATGCGTGAGGAACATCATCCGTACAACCGCTCCCTTATTCGGTTATTTTGTCCGACGCTTTCTTTTTTGGTTCCCGCAGTTCGGAAACAGAGGCTGAGATGAAGACCGGGATGTCGCGCCGATCGAGGACACGTGACGCCGTCGATTCATCTCATTGGTGAGGAGGAGGAGCATCTGTAAATACTTTCAATAAAATATTTATTCGAATCCTCTTTGTAAACGTTTGTGCACCTTTTATTGGACCATCTCTTAAAACAAAACAAAAAACAAAGAAATATGCGAAAGTGGTGTCCAAACGACCATTTAGACCAGGGGTGTCCAAAAGGCGGCCCGCGGGCCGGATCAGGCCCGCTAAGGGATTGAATCCAGCCCGCGAGGTAACGCTGAGGGAAGCGCAAGAGAAAAACGAGCTGCAGGTGGAAATATGTCCACTTGATGTTGCTAAAGCCAGGTGCCTCTCTTGCTTTTTTGTCAGCCTGTCAAACGAACTTCTGCCCCACAAGACTTGGTCCCGTTTGCCTGTTGATATTTCCAGCCCGGTATTGTTCCGGTTTCGTCCTGTTTAATTGCGGGTTCCAGTTTTGTTTCCGTCTGTTTTTGTCCAGTTTGTTATCTTCTCCAGTTTTTGTTCCCGTCTAGTTTCTCCTGTTTATTTTCGATATCCTGATTCGTTATCAGGCCAGCTAAGGGATGGAATCCGGCCCGTGAGATAACGCTGAGGGAAGCGCGAGAGAAAAACGAGCTGCAGGTTGAAATATGTCCACTTGATGTTGTCAAAGCCAGGTGCCTCAAACAATGTACTTCTCTTTTTTTCTTCCTTCGTTCCTCTTTGTGTCTTTCTCTCTCATTGTCTTTTCTGTCTTTCTATTTCTCTTAGGATTTCTCTCTCTCTCTCTCAGACATATCTATCTATCTATATCTATATCTACTAGTCTGGCCCCCGAGAAAATGTTTGAAAGTTTTAATAATAAATAATAATTTTTGTGGGCTTTTACTCCCCCGGGTGACATTAAAGAGCCTCACGGCATGAGGAAGAAATCCCCCCAACAAGCAGGTAGGCGCCTTGCGTGGCTGTCTACGTATTGGTGTGTGAGTGTGTGTGTTGGGCGCCATGTAGTTTAGTCTACACTTCTGAAAAGCCATTTTGTAAACTGACAGGACGGAGCAATGGAGATCACTTTTAGTGATTTGGCGCAATTAAAGTGGACCGGCTCGTGGCCTTGGGGTAGGGCGCCCGCCTTGAGACTGGGAGGTCGCTGGTTCAAGCCTCGGCCGAGTCATACCTAAGACTTACAACATTGGTACTCATTGCCTCCCTGCTTGACCCTCGGCATTAAGGGTTGGAATTGGGGGTTTGCTCACCTAATGACTCCCAACACCTCAGTTGGGTTGAGCGAGGGGGCTGGGAATCCCCTCCTCTGTATTACTCTAGCCACCTCCCACTAGGCAACATAGCTATGGTATATATATTTAATATAAAAAAGTGGCGCAAAATTTCCGCCAAGGGCAGCGCGGCGGCGCAGAGGTGAGTGCGTGTGCTGCACAGTTCTGAGGTCATGAGATTGAACCTCCGGTGTGGTGTTTGCACGTTCTCTCTCTCTCCTGGGTTTCCTCCGGGCACTCCGGTTTCCTCCCACATTCTAAAAACATGCACGTCAGGTTAATCTCATCTCATCTCATTAGCCGTACCGCTTATCCTCATTAGGGTCACGGGGGCAGTGGACACCCTGAACTGGTTGCCAGCCAATGGCAGGGCACACAGGGACAGACAACTTGCTTGATCATTCACACCTAGGGACAATTTGGACTGGCCAATTCACCTGAAATGCATGTCTTTGGAATGCCTGGAGGAAACCCACGCAAGCACGGGGAGAACATACAAACTCCGCACAGGAAGTCTGGAGCTGGATTTGAACCCACGACAGGTTCCCTGACATGAACTGTGCCGCACAAGCGCTAACCACTGCGCCGCCGCGCTGCCCTGTCAGGTTAATTGTCCCTGGGTGGGAATGAGCGAGCGAAATGTCTGTCCCTGTGTGCCCTTGGCTTGGCTGGCAAGCAGCTCAGGGTGTCCCCTGCCCACTGCCCGAAGACAGCTGGGGTGGGCTCCAGCACCCCCGCGACCCTACTGAGGATAAGCGCTGCAGATAATGGATGGATGGATGGAAAATTTCCGCCACTTAGTAAAAATAAAACTAATGTTAATGAAGAAAATCACAGCTCAAGTGAGGAGCGGAAGCGCGATATGGCGAGGGAACGCCGTCATTCACTTCCAAGCCCCTTCTCTAATGGCACCGTTTCCTCTCATCTGGCACGCGGTCAGCTGACAACATTCTTCAATTTCATTTTAATCACGCCAATCGTCTTTAAGTCCCTCCTGATCCCGCCACTTCCCGCCAGCACCCCGTCTATTTTCAACCCCCGCCCGGGTGAAAAGGAGCCACCGGGCCGGGCTTCGGTTACGGCGTTCCTGGCGGAAGAGGAGCCGTTTTGGCCCTTTACGGGTCCTAACAGCTGCTCGCCTCCCAGGATTTCCACCGCGTATCAGAAATGCTTTTCTTTTTCTCGCCTCGGATGCTTTTTAGCGTTCTTTGAGTGACGGCCGCCGAGTTGCTCTCGTTTATGTTTTTTCTTTTCTTATATTGACTTAGGACTTATCTGCTTTTTCCTGCCAGCAGTTTAGACACTAAAACAAAAATTCTCTCGACATTTTTGACAAATATATTTGTGAATTAAATACAGCGTAATAGCATTCAGCATGCAAGTCTTACCACGCTGCAAAAAGTGACGTCAAAAAATGAGAGGAAAATGTCATAAAATGGAAGTATCTCCGGATCAAATTTTGATTCATGACGAGATCATTTTTTCTTGTTTGAAGCATTTTTTTCCTCATCTTGCAAACATTTTTTTTCAGATTTTGTCAGGAACCAAAACAGGATCAGGACCCAATCGCGTGACAAGCCTTTATTTTCCGGGAAATGGGGAGTCATGCGCGTTAGGCAGTCGGTTTGGCATGGAAAGACAGGAAGTCAGAGACCGACGAGGTCGATTCCAATTGCCCGAGTTGATACCGGACAGGATGGGACAGACAAAACAGATAACTAATCAGGATATTATTGAACACATGTGCGGTCCCTTCTCAAGGTTTCTTCATTTTCCTCATGTTGAGGTTTTGGAGTTTTCCTTGCCCCCATGTTGGTTTCAGATCAGGGGATGGTGTCATAATAGTCTGAAAAAATAGTCTGCGCAATCACCTGAGCAGCCCTTAGCGCGTATGCGGCACAGTTCTGAGGTCATGAGATCGAACTTCCTGCGTGGAGTTTGCATGTTCTCCCCATGCTTTCATGGGTTCTTTCCGGGCCCTCCAGTTTCCTACCACAGTCCAAAAACAAATTCCATATTGTCCCTAGGTGGGCATTAGCGAAAGGTTGTCTGTCTCTGTGCCCTGCGACTGACTGGCAACCAGTGGAGGGTGTCTCCTGCCCACTACCCGAAGATAGCTGGGATGGGCTCCAGCACCCCCGCGACCCTACTGAGGATAAGCCGTGCAGATAATGGAAACAAAAGATCTCCGATCCTCATGTTTCTTTCCACGCATTAGCGGCCCTGACGAGTCCCCCTAGCTCTCATGACCCTGGCGCACTTCTCTAATTGAGCGCCGCTATGCCGAGCACGACAACCACTGCTGGAATCGCCACCCAAATTAGCACCTGAACGGCTCTTCTGCTACAGATTTACGCTTAAAATGGGATGAGGTGAAAATGGTGAGGGGCAATGTTCCCTCTAAGCTGCGCGCGTGCGCAGTCGCACACTGCCCGCACATTCTCAGCGCACAAGAAAATCGAGCCAGCTCACAAAAATCAGAGCTCGAATTTGCTAATTAAGAAGCGACTCAAGTCAAAGTTACAGTGCATGAAGGTCAAAATACACGGGTTCCCCCGACGTTGTGTCCTAAATGCGGTAGTTTGAAGTCAAGGTCGAAGTAGAACAAGTTGAGTAAAGTCGCTAGAGTTTTAAGAGAACCGGCTTCTTCGGCCCGGCTCACTCTTTCGGGTCCCAAACGGCTCTTCGGTTTGTTTTTACTTCTTTCATCCCAACATGACCAAATATGATGTAAAATGATGCACAAAATGACTTAAAGGAATGGTGGAATAGAACAAAAAGAAAAAAATACCAAAATGAAAAAGTAGTGCGAAGCTGAGGGAAAAAAAGGAGACAAAAGGAAGAGAAAAAAGAAGGAAAAATTCAGAAAAAACCCAGAAAAAAAGAAAAGATAGAAACAAAGGAAAAAAGTAAATAGAGAACAAAAAGAAAAAAGTAACAGCTCGGAATAAATAAACACAATGAGACTTTTTAAAGGAATTTAAACAAAAGTTGAAAAAAAAACACGGAAAAAAGAAGAAAAAGTTTGTGTTGCATTCAAAGAATTTCCAATGATACCAAGTGAATCTTGTTGCCAACATTGTACTTCCACTCAAAAAATGTGATTGAATACAGTTGTGTATCGTGCAACCGACTCAATAAGCCCCCCCAAAATTTAGTATTATGCTACAAAAGATACCAGGAATAAAAGAAATCTTGTGAAAGAATTGTAAAAAGAAATGACGTTTGTAGGCCATCGTACTTGAGTCAATTCATTCAAAAGAGAGAAATAATTTTGCATTGCCGGAAACTCAGCAAAATGTAACTTGATGTCAAGTTTTGGACATGTTTGATCATGAATTAGTTGCCACACTTGGGATTGCCGTTGCTCACTGTTGTTTCAAGCGTTGCTCACTGACTTTGTGTGAACGCTCGGACCCGTAAGGAAAATGACAGGGAACATTGGTGAGGGGTGCGCTTGGTGAAGTGACGGGCTGGAGGTCTGGTGCGCAACGTGGATATTGCCTTGTCCAGGAAGTTTTCAATCGCTCACCTCGTGTCTGCTAACAAGCATCCGGCGAAGTCAAGAGCGAAGGCGGCTCGTCTTCGTCCGAATCGAACTCCGCGTCTCCGTCTTTCACCCAACGGCCGCTCGGGTCCCGCAGCCATCCGTCGCTACGGTGTCCAAAAATGACAGTAAGCGACCCGACGAAGGGGAAATCGCAATGGCTGTACCTTTTAAGTTTGAGATAATGCTCCAACTCGCGTCTCCTCTGGGCCGAGATGGGTTCCGAGACCGGAGGATCGCTTTCCGTGTTTTTCGACGGGTGGAACGTTCCACTTCCTGTTTTCAGCAAAGTCCATGTGCTCGATATTCATATCGGAGAGCTTTTTGAAGCGAAGAGCTACCTTTTTGTTACTGATTAGCGCAAAGGACTGCTAAGTTCGATATGAATTTCCAGAATTACAATCAATGTTCCCTCTAATTCTCCACGGGTCTGAGCGTTCACACAATGTCGATAAGCGACGCTTGAAACAACAGTGAGCAACGGCAATCCCAAGTGTGGCAACTAAGTCATTATCAAACATGTCCAAAAACTTGACATTTTGCTGAGCTTCCGGCAATGCAAAATTATTTTTCACTTTTGAATGAATTATTGCAAAGGTTGTACAGCCTACAAACGTCATCTGTTTTTACAACAATTCTTTCACTAGATTTCCATTTCTTTTATCTCCTGGTAACTTTTGTCGCATAATACTAACATTTTTGGGGGCTTATTGAGTCGGTTGCACGATACACAACTGTATTCAATCACATTTTTGAGTGGAAGTACAATGTTGGCAACAAGATTGACTTGGTATCATTGGAAATTCTTTGAATGCAACACAAAGTTTTCTTCTTTTTTAATTCCTTTAAAAAAAAATCTCATTGTGTTTATTTTTTCCTAGCTGTTACTTTTTTCTTTTTGTTCTCCATTTACTTTTTTTCCTTTCTTTCTTTCTTTTCTTTTTCTGGCTTTTTCTGAATTTTTCCTTCTTTTTCTCTTCCTTTTGTTTCTTTTTTTCTCAGCTTTTCACTACTTTTTCATTTTGGTATTTTTTCTTTTAGGTTCTATTCCCCCCCTTCTTTTAAGTCATTTTGTGCACAATTTTACATGATATTTGGTCTTGTAGGGATTAAAAAAGCAAAAACCAACATGAAGAGCCGTTTAGGACCCGAAAGAGCCGGTTCCTTTTAGTGAGCCGAGCCGAAGAAGCCGGTTCTCGAAAAATTCTACTGACTTGACTCAACTTTTTTCTACTTCCACCTTGACTTCAAAATACCGCATTTAGAACACAACGTCAGGGGAACCCGTGTATTTTGACCTTCATGCACTGTAACTTGACTTAATTGGCTTCTTAATTAGCAATATGGAGCCCTGATTTTTGTGAGCTGGCTAGATTTTCTCGTGCGCGGAAGAGCTCTGGGTAGAGCGCAATTGCGCACACACGTAGCTTAGAGGGAACATTGATTACAATTTATCATGTTATTACCATGTTATTGGAGCTATCAGTAAAAACAGGTTCAGTCAACTAAAACATCCTACTTGAATAAAGGCACAGAGCGATATATATATATATATATATATATATATATATACACATATGTAACAAGTGTAATATTCACTTTTGTTTTGTTGAAATTCCTGCTGAAATATGGTTGCATATTTTATGTATAAGTGTCCTGCAATGAGCGACACGATATACACACACACCATGGGGTTAGCACCTCCGCTGGTTTTCAACATCTATGAGGGAAATTAGTATTTCGGTAGAGTACAAGGTACGGCAAAACTAACGTAAATGACGACAGTAGCAAAACGAAAATAAATCCAAACAGCTTGACAACACCAATGCCATTACTGTGTATGTTGCAAGATTTGTTAGTTGTGGTTTCAATGTCGTCAATTAATTTTCTGCGGGGCACCGTTAGTAGCGCGCTGGAGACTGTTAACAATATCCGCCTTCCGGTCACAAAATCAGAAGCCAAACCAAACCTTACCCTATACCAGCAGGTGGCACTGTTGGGCTCGTCATTGCAGGACACTTATGCACAAACTAAACAAACATATTTCAGCAGGAATTTCAACAAAACTAAAGTTATCATTACGCCCCTTATATATATGATACAGGCTATTCTTCAAAACAATTTACCGTAAATTCCGGACTATAAGCCGCTACTTTTTTCCCTAACTTTCAACCCTGCGGCTTATTCAGTGATGCGGCCAATTGATGTAAATTTTCTAACGGCCGCTAGCGGCGCTCAAGGGTTGCTACCATTAACTGCCCTGTCAAAGCTATATTATTATTATTATTAAAGCTTTGAAAACTGGTGTACCGTCTTTCTTTGTAAATATCTGTAACCCATGTATAATAGGTATTTGCAACTGTATATTTTTGTAATGTATTTATTTTAGACACTTATTCTGATATGTTTTGCACGGGTGAATGAAAAAGGAGGGGCGGAACAAACGCGGGGTGCCGAGTTTAAGTGGGGACCGCTAAAGGTGAGGGACAGACAAGGAAAAAAGAGGGGGTAAAAAGTTGGTTAAAGAAAAAGTTGCGTGAGTAAATGTGTTCATCCGATATATTTTTCCCACCCTTACCTTTGGAAATATACACTTTTTTCCTTGGATTACTTTCAACGGGACCCGGACTCTGCAGGTCTGCATCAAACCTTAGGTATCGGTATCATTTTCCGTTCATTTTGCCGGCTGTGATTTTTGGACTGTGGACTTTAATGAAGGACATTTAGTTTTAATCGCGGGACTTTAAGTCGGGTTTGGGTTAATTTTGTGTTTGTGTTACATGTTTAAATGTGGGCGCATGCGGCTTATATACAGGTGCGGCTTGTGTATGTACAAAATCGGTTTTCCTCTTAAAATGTGGTGGGTGCGGCTTATAATCAGGTGCGCTCTATAGTCCGGAATTTACGGTAGGAAGAATTGATCATGTAGTTAAAGAGACTATTTCCTAGAAAATCGTAGGGCTACTAAAAGCCCTACGTTCGAGATCCCTGATCTAAGGCTTGAAGATTTGGCCTTGGTCAATACCTGAGATGCTCAGGGTGTCATCTGATCTCAGGACACCACAAGATGGCGCCATGTGTTGATGATCAAGTGGACTTTGGCCGCTGGCTGACACTTTTTCAGTTTTAGTGCTGCAAAAAGGGAAAAGGGTCATTATTTGGGGGCCGGGACAAAGCCTGAAACTGACATGCCTTGTTTTTCGATGGCAACTGTTATACGGGGCCGTTCTCAGCAGAGCGTGCTGGGTCAGCTTCCTTGTCCGCACCAGTAAAGGAGCTTCTGAACTGGATCCTTGCTGGGAAATAAAACAAAAAGTGTATCCAACTATACAGTGGCTTGCCACATTTCAGACTTCCAACATAAAGATAAAAAAACTGTCATTTGTTGTGAAGCATCAACAATAAGTGGGACACAATCATGAAGTGGAACACACTTTATTGGATATTTCAAACTTTTTTAACAAAAAACGAAAAAGTGGGTGTGCAAAATGATTCACCCCCTTTACTTTCAGTGCAGCAAACTCTGTCAGGAAGTTCAGTGAGGATCTCTGAAGGATCCAATGTTGATCTAAATGACTAACGACGGTAAATGGAATCCACCTGAGTGTAATCAAGTCTCTGTATGAAAGCACCTGCACTGTGATCGTCTCAGAGGTCTGTTTAAAGCGCAGAGCATCATGAAAAATGAGGAACACACCGGGCAGGTCCGAGATACTGTTGTGGAAAAGTTCGAAGCTGGATTTGGATACAAAAAGGTTTCCCAAGCTTTAAACATCCCAAGGAGCACTGTGCAAGCAATAATATTGAAACGGAAGGAGTATCAGACCACTGCAAATCGACCAAGATCGGGCCGTCCCCCTAAACTTTCAGCTCATACAAGGAGAAAACTAATCAGAGATGCGGTCAAGAGGCCTACGATCACTGCGGATAAACTGCATAGGTCTACAGCTGAGGTGGGAGAATCTGTCCATTGTCATATACTGCACAAATCTGGCCTTTATGGAAGAATGGCAAGAAGAAAGCCATTTCTTAAAGATATCTGTAAAAAGTTTGCTACAAGCCACCTGGGAGACACACCAAACATGCGTGAAAGAAGGTGCTCTGCTCAGATGAGACCAAAATCCAACTTTTTGGCAACAATGCAAGACGTTATGTTTGGCGTAAAAGCAGCACAGCTCATCACCCTCAACACACCGTCAAACATGGTGGTGACAGCATCATGGTTTGGGCTTGCTTTTCTTCATTATTCGTCAAAAAAGTTTAAAATATCCAAAAAGGTGTGTTCCACTTCATGATTGTGTCCCACTTATTGTTGATGCTTCTCAAGAAATGACAGTCAGAAAATTCAAGGGGGTCAAATAGTTTCGCAAGCCACTGTAAATTGCTGTACAACACTCCTCACGCAGCTACGGTTAATCTTATCAATACGCGAAGCTCAGTTAAAGTGCCGAAAGGCAAAATCCACTCCGATAGCCAGTGTCACTCACCTGTTGGTCTTCAGCTTTGACTAGGTTTTCTTGTTTCCGTTTCGTTATTTCATCCCTCAGCCGAGCCTTTTTACCATAGAAACTCTTTAAACCTAAAACACAGAATGTATTATGACAGGTCGTTTGTCATTTTAAGTTTAGAGACACAAGTACAGTGGAACCTCGGTTTTGGAACGCCTCTCTATTTGAACAAATGGGAGTCCGAGCAAAAATTTCGAGAAATTCTTGCTTCGCTGTTCGGTCAAAAAAATCGGAGTTCGTGCTTCCTTTTGCTTTCGCTTTTAATATAAATAATAAATGACCTTAATGACACCGCCATGAGTCACTTTAGAAAAGTGCTAAAAAGAAGGCAGAAGCAAGTGTCATTAGATCGGTATTTTAAGAGAAAAGAACATCCTTCCAAACAATTATTTTCCTCCCCACCGTCCACCTGCACCTTCTGCTGACCACCACAAAGGTAAGAAATCCTATTCATAATTATTTTCTTTATCCTTTTATTTTTATTTTTACACGTTCATGTTAGGCAACACGGCGGCGCAGTGGTTAGCGCATGTGCGGCACAGTTCTGAGGTCGTGGGAACCTCCTGCGTGGGTTCAAATCCAGCTCCCGGCCTTACTATGCGGAGTTTGTATGTTCTCCCCGTGCTTGCGTGGGTTTCCTCCGGGCACTCCGGTTTCCTCCCACATTCCAAAGACATGCATTTCAGGCGAATTGGCCGGTCCAAATTGTCCCTAGGTGCGAATGAGCGAGTGAGTTGTCTGTCCCCGTGTGCCCTGCGATTGGCTGGCAACCAGTTCAGGGTGTCTACTGCCCACTGCCCGATGATTGCTGGGATGGACTCCAGCACCCCCGCGACCCTACTGAGGATAAGCGGTGCAGCTGATGAGATGAGTCGTTCATGTTAGCGTAATCTTTCGTACGGAAGATTACGATAACGTACATTAGCTTTATGTGGATGTTGGAACCGAACCCAACTTTCAGGGAGTTGGAACGGATTAAAACGATTTACATTATTTTTAATGGGAAAAATGATTTCGGTGATCGAACAAATCGATTTTCCAACAGGGTTCTGGAACGGATTATGGTCGAGAACCGAGGTTCCACTGTAATAGCGTGGTTTATTTCACATTTTGCAACATTAAATACACGAATGAGAAAATGCACTGACGAGCTCACCTTCTAAATGCCGTTTTCCTTTTCTGTGGACGGTCAGCATGTCGACGGTGTCAAAAACGGGACGGTAGTGGCACACGAGACAAGAGTATCTAAAAAAAAATTGCAATGAGATGTTTCGGAAATCAAGAATAGCCCGCGGACATTCACATGTTCATATCTTATTATCGTATTTCTGAATGTTGTTATTGCTAAATTGTCATGATTATTGATGCGAGGCTCCCTGTCACTATTTAAACCCTCGTCTATCTGTAACCTGTTGTCAGTCCGTCTGCGAACCTCAGTTTACTCTAAGCAAGCTTTTCGACCCTGACTCACTCCTGTTTTGGCGCCCGTCTGTTTCCCGGCTTCGACCCGTTTTTGATATTGACCACGTCTACTTTCCGCTCCTGGCTTTCGACTCGTTGCCGATCTCGACCACGTTTTTTGCTCTCCTGTCCCGGCTACTTAGTGTTCATTTGAGCTGTGAAAAGTGATGGGTCCCGGGGACTCGCATGCTCAAAAATCTATGGGTCCCGACAGAGATCTATGGCTCCCCAAAATTTAGCGTTATCGAGCTTGAAATTGTAAATCGGCGACAAATATATAATATAAATCTATGTATTCATTCCGTTTTAATCATCAAATTATTAATTCATTTCTGCATCAAATTATTGTTGGTAATATACCGATTAAACGGATAACCACAAACCTGTTTTTTTTTAAATTTTCTCCTTTTATACTTCCTTTTTTTCTTAACTTCTTTATACAACACAATTCGTAATTTCAATCATCAAAGCAAGTGAGCCGTTTGAGAGACGGCTCTTTTTAATGAGTTGAGCCAAAAAAGCCAGTTCTCTAAAAATGATTTGAGACTATGCGTCCCCAGCAAAAATCATGCGTCTAGGACGCAGGGACGCGGGCAAACGAGAACACTGGCTACTGACCCGTTTTTTTCCGCTCCCGACCCCGCCATCGCTCGCCACAGAAGTGCCACTTCCGCGTTCAAAGCGAGCGAGCCCCTAACCCGGGCGCGATACGCACGACACCGCGAAAAGCCGAGCGGGTTCGGGCGCTCGGCGCGGAGGCCGGCCTGTCGGAAGCGCAGCAGAATGCGCGTTCACGTGAGGGGGGGAGGATTTTGTACGGGAGTCGAATTTGGGCACAACACCGGCGCCTGGCGTCTCCCGCCCGGGCCGCGATGGCTCTACATGGCGCTACACGGCCCCCGATGGCTCCGGCCGACGGACGGGCGGCCGCGGGGGAAAGGGGTAGGGGGTCCTGTGGGGTTAGGGGGGCGGTGAAGCGGAAGTTATTCATATGCTATAGAATAGAAGTGTGTTTTAAGTTTAGATTTAAACAGTTCCACTGTGGTTGCAGATCGAATCAATGGGCGGTAGTGGCTCAGGAGGTAAAGCGCTTGTCTTGGGATCAAGAGATCGCAGTTCGAATCCCGGCTCCTCCGTGTTACATGTCGAAGTGTCCTCGGGTAAGACACTGAACCCCTGATACCTCCAATAAGCAGGTTAGCGCCTTACATGGCTGCACGGCCGCTATTGGGAAATGTGAAGCACACTGTAAAGCGCTTTGGGAAGTCTTGACTTGAAAAGCGCTATAGAAATGCAGATCATTTCATTTCATAAATAACAATTCTAATTCTAATCACAGTGTGGTCATTGTTTACCTTCCATTACTGAGAAGCGTTGCTTCGTCTTCTGGTATAAAGTTTGAGAGAAGATCAGCCACGCGACGTTTCTGCAAACAAACGCAGCAGCTATTGTAGCAACTAGCAAGAAAATTATATCATTTATAGGAGAATTTCTGTCGTTATTACTGCTTAGCTAAAGTTAGCTTACTTTGCTCACCGTAATGTACTTTGGTGGCCGAGAACACAGTAATATTTACTGTTTAATACTCACTTTGAGGATGTTTAGCTGACTCTTGTCGTTACCTTCCCGTTTAAAAGACATGTTTTTGTTCGCACAATTTTGCTTAGTGACACGCTAGCTAGCTAGCTAGCTAACAAGCAAGTTATGTTGCCGATGGCGACTGCGACGTTCAAACGCAGTTGTAAATCTTATAAATTTATTTTGATGGGACACATCTCATTGCGCGATCACCGTCTCAGTACCCACGGCAATGTCAATCTAAACGAAATTTAAACGATTTCATAGTAAATTTAATACAAATCTTTGATTGTCAATAACAAAGATGATCATATTAATTTAGTTGAAACCCCAGCTGTGAGTGGAAGCTTGTGTGCTGGTTAGCTGTCCAGCCTAAAAATATTAAATGTGTCTTATTTCACATTGATATTATTAAAATGTATAACATCAAATCGATTTTAAACAACATAGTACATCAAAAGTTTGCCTCGTTTAAGTGTCTTTTGTAAATGTTCCGAGTGTCATGAATGCTTCACACCCAATGCATCACGGGAGCTGTCACTTAGCAGGCAGTCATGGCAACACATGACAGCGGAAGAGGAGACTTCATTTTTAACTCTTTTAAATTCGACATTTTCGCCGTTTTTCCCCTTGTTTAGTTTCCTTCGCGTGAACCTTCCTTTCTAATGGCAACTCCGTTTTACGATAGACATCTCGCAAGTGATACGGGAATGTGTGGGGCGATAATTAATCCGTTTACTCGTTGACCGTAACCAAATCTGTAACTAAACAATTGGTGTCAGTCAGCCATGTTGGCTTCTCTTCGATTTGACGAACTTTAACAGAATTCGAGTGTTCGCTTCTCTCGTCGAAATGTCGGCGGGGAAAGAGCCCGCGGACGCCGGTGGAAGCGTACTGTTGCGAGGCGTCGGGAGCAGCAGGTCTTACGGAAGTCTGGTCCGGTCCAATTCGTCCCCGGTTCGACGGAGACACATCGAACACCGAATCGAAACCGGTGAAACCCTCCAAGGCATCGCCCTCAAATATGGAGTCAGTGTAAGTATAGCCCGCAGTATTTGCACTTCAATGTCTTCATAAATATTGATCTTTTTCTTCACACCTCCATTAACCAGAAAAAACGAATTCATAGAACAAGGAGAAAAAAATACCGGTCTGATAAATACCGGTCTGTTATCAAATGTTCAAACACTAAAACTTTAATTGGGCACGTTTAACCCAAATTCATTCAATACGTGGACCGAGTAATTAGTAAGTAAGATCAAACATCTAGTTGGATCCGGCCATCTCTGTCTGTCCCTCACCCCCTCATACACCCCTCTCCGGAGGAAAACAAAGCTTATACAACAAGGACAGTACAAACATCTTCTTTGTTCCTTATCTCTTTGTTTTCCTTATCCTCACTGTAAAATGTGGGACTGGAGTGCCACGTCCAATTTCGTTGTCACAATATATCTATCCCATGTTGTAACAATGACAATAAAGGTATATTCTATTCTGTTCTATTCTAAAAGTCATCACAACAAGAAGATTAGTGTTTTCTAAAGATAAGTCTTTAACGGAATTAAATCTACTTTTAACACTTGAGGTAAAGCTTAAGACTCTCGAGCTGGATAATAAAGTTTTGATTGGCCATTCCTGTATGGGACCATGAAGATTCGGAAGGCCAGGTTTTGGGCCTTGCCACCCAGAGCCACGTGGCTTGGAGAGCCCGTGGTTCTCTCCGTTCCTGTTGTCTGGAGTAGCATCAAGATCCACCGCCAAAAAGTATCAGAGGTGCTGTGGAATGCTCTTCCCCCTGAGATCTGATCTGCAACCTGAGTGGAAATGTTTAAATCTGAGCTTAAAACACACCTCTATTATATAGCATATGAATTACCTATATTTCATGTTGACAATATCTGTGTATTATTTGCCATCATGTAGGTTTTTGATCAGGGGATGGTGTCATCATAGTCTGTGGTTTGCAATAATCTGTGGTCTGTGCAGCCCTTTGAGACTCTTTGTGATTAAGGGCGTCACAAATAAACAGGACTTGACTTGACTTGACTAAAGAGCAAAAACAACTCGCCCAAACTGTAAATTGAACCATTAGCTAGACACTTTCCCTGCAGAATTCAGGCAGCTTTCAACAGCACTTTCTCAATCTCCTTGAACACTTCTGGGTCCTTGATGGTGGGTGTAATCTTGTAAGGCTTCCTTTTGACCAGATTTCCCGAAGAGGAGCGTGGGATCTGGGCAGCGCGACGGCGCAATGCTTACAGAGTGTGCGGCACAGTTCTGAGGTCATGAGATCGAGTTTGCATGTTCTCCCCGTGCTTGTGTGGGTTTTACTCCCACATTCCAAAATCATGCATGTCAGGTTAATTGGCCGGTCTTAATTGTCCCTAGGTATGAATGAACGAGTGACTTGTCTGTCCCTGTGTGCCCTGCAACTGGCTGGCAACCAGTTCAGGGTGTCCCCTGCCCACTGCCTGAAGACAGCTGGGATGGGCTCCGGCGCCCCCGCGACCCTACTGAGGATAAGCGGTGCAGATAATGGATGGATGGCGGACTAAACGGACCTTCCTGAAGGCGGCCACAGAAAAGACTATAATCCTCAAAAGAAATACTTTAGAGGATTATAGTTTGCCCTAACTACAATCATTTTCCTTTTTTATTTTGGAAAATCATCCTGCAAGGTTGACGTATTTCACCATTTTCCGAAATGATAAGGGCTGAACCAGTAGCCAAATTATTATGAACTTCTAATATTTTTCAGGGGTTTAAAAGAAAACTTGTTTTAACCAGTCTGATAAAGTGATTTATCAACAATTTATTGACTGATCAATTCTAGAACAACTGTCTTTTGCAACTCTAATGTGGAGATCTTAATCTCCTAGTTTGTTTTATGCAGGTCTTGATCATATGTCTGTTGAAAAAACACGACTTTAAATGATATAAATGTTTTGAACGTGTATTTCAAACACCGGCATTATCTTTCAGACGGAGCAAATCAAGCGGGTGAATCGAATGTACACCAATGACTCCATTTTCCTGAAAAAGTCCCTGGCCATCCCTGTTCCCTCTCATTCGGAGTGTCAGGCAACTCGCGCGACTGACGCCGAGGACAAAGAGGATGGCGTCGAAGGTTCGCTTTCGGGTGACGAGGTCTCGCAGCCTGATAAGAACTCGACCGCGAGCTCCTTCGGCGGCGAGTTGACGGCGGCGGATTTCCTCAGCCGATTGGACGGCGTTATCAGTGAGTCCAAGCGGGCGGCAGCCAGGAGGTGGCAAGACGCAGAAAAGAGGTGATGCTGCTCTGACTGTCTGTCCATAGACAATATCTGTCTAGATAGCAATGTCTTACAGACAGTCAGCTCTTTATACTGAGGTCCTTGTTGGCGGTGTTACTATAAAATATAGCTACAATCACTTGGGTGCCGAGGTGCCTAACTTGTTTGGGTGTTTGGGCAATTGGGTTGGCCATGGTCCAATTTTTTTTGAGTGTTTTTTTTTGCTATTTATTTCCCTTTTATTTTCTTTGTTATTGTATGTGTGTGTCTTGCTGTCGGTCACCCCTCTTGAGGGATATGACCAAGGTAGATAGATAGATAGATAGACAATCACTGGTTACTTCATTTCAAAAGTAATTGACTTACTACCCCCCAGAATACTGACACCCAAAGTAGCACATAACTCTCAAGGTAACTGTCTACCATATTTTGTAGACTACAAGTCTGCCAGAACCCGAACAGACGCTGGACCCAGACGTAACGTTTTCACAAGCTTAATTTTACGGGAATGGGGCAGTCATGCGCGTGAACACAGTCACCAGTGATTCGGCGATTGCTGGGCGGGAGAAGTGAGACCGAGAAGTCAGGCGCGGGAAAACAGGAATCCAGAG
The DNA here is from genome assembly GCF_059441175.1 of Urocampus carinirostris. Classification (NCBI taxonomy): domain Eukaryota; kingdom Metazoa; phylum Chordata; class Actinopteri; order Syngnathiformes; family Syngnathidae; genus Urocampus; species Urocampus carinirostris. The sequence continues at coordinate 70,379,695 of NC_142350.1, read as the reverse complement.
GCAGACGAGATCCAAACTGGAAAGGACGGACGGGATTGATATTGGATACAGCAGCAAGATACCGGACGGGACAGACGGGATCAATACGGGATACTGGTTACACGAGCAAGAAACCGACCAGGACGGGACAGATGGGATCGATACAGGATACTGGGTACACGAGCAGGATACCGGACAGGACAGACAGGATCGATACCGTAGACTGGAGCAAGATACCGCACAGGATGAGACAGACGGGATCAATACCGGAGACTGGAGTAAGATACCGGACATGACTTAACAGACGGGATCGATACTGGATACACAAGCAGGATACCAGACAGAGTCAAAATACACGTCTTGCAAGTGCAGAAGTTGGTTGACGGACTGACCAGGAGTGAATGAGAGCACTGAGTTTAAATAGGAAAGAAGCCAATCAGGCAACGAGCAGCAGTTGGCGCCAAACGGGTGGGGCCAAGGGATGGCAATGGGAAACCGTGACAAAGTTGCACTACTTTTAAGTTGCACAAGCCAAAATATTCAAAATTAAGAAATAAAACATATGTATCACACCGGAGTTGCATTTGTAATCTTAAAAGGTTAGTTAAAATAAAAGAGAGAAATGAATGAACGTTACATGACTGAAATGCACGTTAATTTCAGTAATGATGTAACAAAGAGTTATTCATAAATGACATGTTTACCAAACTATCAATTTTGTCAATCAATTCAGATTCAGATATACTTTATTGTCATTCGTGTACACGTGTATACAGAACGAAATGTCGATACATCTGACCCGCACAGTTTCCTTGAGCGTCAGCCGAGATAGATAAGTTTAACCATGCCTTTGTCAGAATTTTAGCGCAGCAGTTCGCCATCTCGCGGTTCGATGTTAGTTCCAGTTGTAAATGGTCCAGTTTATTGTCCAGAGGGCGAACGTTGGAGAGGAAAATGGATGGGAGAGGCGTTTTGAAGGGTTTAGCCTTTAGCTTAGCGGTTAGCCCGGCCCGACAACCTCGCTTCCTCCTCCGGTCACACCGCTCTCTTGCCACTCTGCTTCGCTGCTTTGTAGATCGCTGGGTCTTGTTGACGTAGCACTCAGAGGCTAAGTAAACACTCCCGAGTGGCCGTAGCACCGAGCGCTTGATTTCTGGATGATCGCATTTCCGGCAAAAAAATTGCGATCGTATATTAATCTGCAGTTTGAGTTGACTTCGAAGACTGGGTTTTTATGAGCGAAGTGTAAAAAACTGTAGCGAGCCGATGCAGCCGAACAGGGGCGCCGCCGTGATGACATGATCAAGCGTGTCTGTTTGTGATTGAGAGCCAGCATAAAAAGCATGCTAGAGTGGAATTTATTAGCTTTTACCATAACATGAGTTTGTCAATCTGGCTCTAAAACAGGAGTGCCGACACTTTTCAATTCGCCAGCTCTGTTGAAATTTTGACTCAAATTTTGTTTTAAGTTCAAGTAATGTTGGTCATATTGACATTTTTATTTATTTATTGTTAAAAAACCTATTTAAGTTTGTTTTATGTGCGTTCATACAAGTTGCTGAAAGGCCTACATTTTATTTCCTGCACTGCTAGTTTTTGGTTCAAATTTCAGATTAGTCGTGTTGGTTGTGTTGAATTTGGATTTATTAACTGTAAAGAGTTTCAAAGAGCTATTAAAGTTTGATTTGATTTTAAAACAAATATTCTTTGTTGCATTATCAAAAATGTCTTACACCATATTTCAGGCTTTCACAGCAAACGAATATTGACTCCAGATGTTGGTTATCGCCATCCTCTCAATCCTAATAATCGGTATCTGTATCGGTCCTAAAAACCCCATAGAGAGTTCGATCCCCACAGGTCTGCTTTGACTTCAAGTAACCATAAGGCCAGGCCTCTATTGATCTGTTTGCTCTCTCTCTTTGACTATCTTCTCTCAGACTGGCTGAACTGGAGGCAGTTTGCACCAACAAGTTGAGCGGGCGTGCACCCTCAGGGAAGGCATCAACTGCCGCCGTACCTCTCACCACAACTAAGCTCACATTGAAGCTGAAGGAGCGAGAGGACGATATCTTTGAGCTGTGAAGCAACAGAATTCATATAGCGCAACACTGAAGTTGGGTAGGATTTGATGTACTGAATTTTTTGGACTATAAGACGCAGTTTTTTCATATACATGGAGTTTGAACGGGGGTGCGACGTATACTCCGGTGAGACTTGTATGTAAAATTATTTACGCATTATTACAGTGTGTGAAACTCGAGACAAAATGTTACAGGACACCAACTCTGAAACGTTGCCTGCCCCATTTTTCACAACTTGAAACACAATAACACGACTCATTGCAAAAAAACACGTTTATTAAGTATTGATAATCGGAATATATAACAGAACAACACTTTAAAATGAAGTCGATTTTAAATCCACTTAGAAAATTCATTGCATGTATATGACATCACTGTTTTCCATCTACTGTCAGTATGTACCTGTATTGACTCATCTTTATTCATGCAATGTTTAAGTTTTGTCGTCTGCTATGAGCCACGTGAACTCCTCTTTCCACCATGCTTTTAATGTATCTTTACGTTTGGTAGCATCATCAATTTTGTTAGCTTCTTTTGAATATTTCTCCTGGCTTGATTCCTCACCACTTATCCATTTTTCTTGTGTTTTCGGTGCGTCTGCTACAAGCCACGTGAACTCCTCTTTCCACCATGCTTTTAATGTCTGTTTACGTTTCGGAGCGTCATCACTTGTGTTAGCTTCTTTTGAATATTTCTTCTGGGGCTGAGGTTTTGCCTTTATTCCTAACCACTTATCCATTTATCTTGTGTTCTTTGTGCATTTACTTTGGAAAATGATATGCAAATTCGCGACCTTATAACGCTCAGGAGACTCCGGAAGTTATTCGATGCAGGTTTCTGATTGGCTGCCGAGTATGCAAATTGCCAAACGTACCGTAATTCCGAAACTTCCAAACTGAACGACAATTTAGAAATCAGAACAAAGCAAACGTTTGATTTGAAAAAAAATAAATAAATAAAAGCGAAATATATTTTTTTTTCTTTCTTGAGAAAGTTGTCAGCCACCCGGGCGGAGACGTTGTGTAAGTTGTATGCCCGACGTAAAAGATGCACACGCTGAGCGTCCGGGCAGCCGTTATTTCAAACACTGATCATTATATCATAAAGTTTTACATTTTTTATACCGGTATGCTGTTATTTTCACACTAAAATGGAAGAAGGCGCTCTAGCCCTGCGTTAATGATTGCACGAACTACCTTTCTTTGTGACGAAGCGATGTTTCTTCAGTTATAACATAATTATGAAATCTCTGCAGAAATGTGGGGGGCCCGCACATGCTCAAATAGACAGTTTGTATTACAAAAGTCAATTCCATTGAAGTTGGGAAAAAGTTTAAAATGTCAGTAAAATTAGAATAGAATGACTTGCAAACCTTTTCTAACCCATATTTAAATGAATACACCACAAAGACAAGATTATCCATGTTCAAACTCATAAACTTTATTTCCATAAGCAAATAATGATAAACTTAGAATTTTATAATTGCAACAAGTGCCAAAGTAGTTGGGAAAGGGGCTTCTTCACCATTGTGTTACATCACCTTTCCTTTTAATAACACTCAATAAACGTTTAGGAAGTGAGGAGACTAGTTGTTGAATCGTTGATAGTGGAATCCTTTCCCATTCTTGCTTTATGTACAGCTTCAGCTGTTCAACAGTCCGGGGTCTCCTTTGTCTTATTCTGCGCTTTATAATGCGCCACACATTTTCAATGGGAGACAGGTCAGGACTGCAGGCAGGCCAGTCAAGCACCCGCACCCTCTTACTACGAAGCCACGCTGTCGTGAGACGTGCAGTGTGTGGCTTGGCATTATCCTGCTGGAAGAAGCAAGGGCGCCCATGGTAAAGATTCTGTTTGGATGGCAACATACTTTGTTCCAAAACCTGAATGTACTTTTCTGCATTAATGGTGCCTTCACAGATGTGCAGGTTACCCATTCCTTGGCCACTCATGCACCCCCATACCATCACAGATGCTGGCTTTTGCACTTTGCGTGCATAACAGTCTGGGTGGTTCTGTTCTTCTTTGGACCGGAGGACACGACGTCCACAATTTCCAAACACAATTTGGAAAACTGACTCATCAGACCACAGAACACTTTTCCACTTTGTATCAGTCCATTTTAGATGGGCTCGGGCCCAGAGAACCCTGCGGCGTTTCTGGATGTTGTTGATGAATGGCTTACGCTTTGCAACATAAAGTTTTAACCCACACTTACGGATATAGCGTCGAACTGTATTGACTGACAGTGGTTTTCCAAAGTGTTCCTGAGCCCATGTGGTGATGTCCTTTACACATTGATGTCGGTTCTTAATGCAGTACCGCTTGAGGGCTCGGAGGTCACGGGCATTCAATAATGGTTTACGGCCATGCCGTTTACGCACAGTGATTTCTCCAGATTCCCTGAACCTTTTCACAATATTATGGACTGTAGATGATGATATCCCTAAATTCCTTGCAATTGTACTTTGAGGAATGTTGTTTTTAAACTGTTCAACAATTTGCTCACGCAGTTGTTCACAAAGAGGTGAACCTCGCCCCATCCTTGAATGTGAATGACTTAGCTTGTTCGGGTCTCCCTTTTTTATACCCAGTAACAACTCTCACCTGTTGCTAATTCATCTGTTCACCTGCAAATAGTTGGTTGATTTCCATTCATCCACTTTCTGAGTAGTTATTGACACCTGTCCCAACTATTTTGGCACGTGTTGCTGTCATCAAATTACAGAGTTGATGATTTTCTCCCAAAACAATAAAGTTTATGAGTGAAGACAATAAATATGTTGTCTTTGCTGTGCATTCATTTAAATATGGGTTGAAAAGAATTTGCAATTTACTTGGATCAATTTTTATTTGCAATTAACACACTTTCCCAACTTCATTGGAATTGAGTTTTGTAGTTAGTGCCTCCTAATGGTACAAAAAACCTTTCATTCACTATTAAAACAATATTTATTGAAATAATGAGCAAAAATACACAAAATATTATACAAACGAAAATACTCATAGGTAAAGAAATTTGTATTTCTTTTACACAGTGGAATCCAAACATGTGTATGTATGTGTGTATCTAGGGTCTTGTGGAAAGAGGAAACGAAGCGGCTTGTCATCTTGGAGGAATTGTTTACTGGTAAAAGTGACACCCAAGGATAGATATTTCATTGCATTTAATAATTTGGAGTAAAGCTGATATTTTGAGAAGCATGTTATTTATTCTAGTGTTTTCAGAATAACTCGCTGTTACTGAAATTAACCGGCATTTCAATCATGTAACATTCTTATACCGTACAGTTTGTTGTTCTCTCTTTTTTTCAAAAAGCCTTTCTAGATGATATGTATGTGTGTTGTGTCGGATTTTATCAAATACTTTCCCCCCCTCAAAAAAATTGGACTTATACTCCGAGTGCGACTTACACTTGTTTTTTCCTTGAATATGCATTTTTCGACCGGTGCAACTTATAGTCCGGAAAATACGGTACATTTCGGACACTCTTTATTCATGTTTACTGATGCGTGCGGACTGTGTGACTTAGAGAAAAGTCACGTCGGTACTCATGTGACACGTATGAAAATGGCAAACAACAGGCAGGGTTGTTTTCAATGCTTATTAACTTATGCACTCCAGCAAGTGAATGGAGAACATGTGAGTCTAATTTTGTGACTAATTCATATAATCATCTAGATCAGGGGTTTGGGGACCTTGGGTTCGCGAGCCATATATGGCTCGTTGAATGAGTACATATAGTTCGGGGATAAAATAAATCCTTCGCTGGTTTTCTAAATGATTCCAAATGCGAACTGCGCATTGACGACCGCAAAACGAGGGAAACCAAAGCAGCATTGAGTTTTCAAAGGGTTCAATCCGGTTTAAAAAGGAATGATTCTAGACTTTTTACTAGGGGTTGTATATTGATATGGGACAGAGCCTATGGCATTAGATGGATAGATAGATGGATAGATATATAGATACTTTATTCATCTCCGCAGGGAAATTCACACTTCCAGCAGTATCCTTGTGTTGAAAAACACAATAATAAAATAAAAGATGTTGATGTAGAGTATTTAAATAGTGCCACGGAAAATACACACTGAAATAAAAATAGGGTAATATGCAAATGTGGGGGTGGGGTTTCATGTGGGCTTTTACTCCCCCGGGTTGAGTTCAAGAGCCTCATGGCATGAGGAAGAAATGATCTCCGCAGTCTGTCCGTGGAACAAAATTATTATCTCTTCATAGATTTGATCAAGGGCAGCACGGCGGCGCAGTGGTTAGCGCATGTGCGGCACAGTTCAAGTCATGGGAACCTCCTGCGTGGGTTCAAATCCAGCTCCAGACTTTCTGTGCGGAGTTTGTATGTTCTCCCCGTGCTTGGGTGGGTTTCCTCCGGGCACTCCGGTTTCCTCCCACATTCCAAAAACATGTATTTCAGGTGAATTGGCCGGTCCAAATTGTTCCTAGGTGTGACTGAGCGAGCGAGTTGTCTGTCCCCGTGTGCCCTGCGATTGGCTGGCAACCGGTTCAGGGTGTCCCCTGCCCACTGCCGGATGATTGCTGGGATGGGCTCCAACACCCCCACGAGCCTACTGAGGATAAGCGGTGCAGCTAATGAGATGAGATGAGATTTGATCAAATCATCAAACATCACACAGTGAAATGAAATGAGCTGAATAATTAGCATTTATCTGGAAAGTAGGTTTGGCAGTTTTGTCTTAAAATCTTGATATTTGGCTTTATGGCTCCAAACCCCTGTTATAGATTCAACTAAAACAGTTAATGTCTCTTTTGTAAGGTTTATGACTACCGTATTTTCCGCACTATTAGGCGCACCTAAAAGTCTTAATTTTTTTCAAAAGTTGACCATGCGCCTTATAATACAGTGCGCCTTATATGTGGTTCAATATTAAGTCGCAAGGTCTCGCAACTTACGCAAGAGCTGCCGACTCGATTTTCCCCCGAAGGTGGAGTAGTCCGCGGTGTATGCTGGGACTTATATACCGGCGTTTCATTGGCTAACCAATGTGTCAATCATCATTTGAATCGATCACTATTGGCTACTGTTATTTGGAGCCTCGGATAGGCTAGAGGGCTGAACCAAACTCTGCAATTGGCCGTAAAAGATGTGTCAATCATCAGTTAAATCGATAGCTATTGGCTGAAGTTATTCGGAGCCTCGGATTGGCTAGAGGGCCAAAACAAACCCTGCAATTGGCCAAAAAAGATGACTGTTAATAACAAGCTTGCTAAACTACGCCATAAAGAAACATGTTTCATTAGTCTGTATTTGTAAATATTTTACTCTCCTGGATTGACTACACTCACAGTTGTAAGAAGACCATGGTTGCGTATCATTATTGAACGTAAGAACTTCGGTGAGCTATGCGGCTTTCTATCTTCCCGGTATCTTGTTTTAGAACGATCTTGATGTTGAATGAATTCAACTCAATTCCAAGTGTTTATTGTCATATGCGCAGTAAAGTTGCAAGCGAAAAAGAAAATAGAAACTAAGGAATGGTTGGCATTTCTTGAATCCCAAGACTTTAACCCTCCGAATGATATTTGAAATGACGCATTTGAGTGACATCGTACGGACACCGCATCCGCACGTGTCTACGACACGTATTTGCTTCTTTGCAAGCTTTGGGAATGTTAAGGGGGTAAGAAGTTGGACTGAACCATCTGACTGTTTTGTCGACGTTCCCATTGTAGCGCCTTATAATCCAGTGCGCCTTATCTATGGAAGATATAGGACCAAAAACTATTTTTGGGGGGTGCGCCCTGTAACCCGGTGCGCCCTATAGCGCGGAAAATACGGTATTTATTGTATAACCCTTGTATGGTGATTGGGTTGGTGGGGCACATTGTCACGTAACAAGACAAATATAAATTCTTTTCAGACTCCGGCTATGGCTCTCTTCTGTGCACAGCATGTGACACACTTTCTTGGACTTCTTTTCGAAAAGTGATCTTATTTGTGGCAATTGTTGCTGTTTTGCTGCAACCAGCCATTTGAACTTGTTTTTCACAGAGCTAATCAATACCGTAAGTCAGATACTTTGTTTACTTGTATTCTTTCAATCCATAGCTACAGAAACCTGATGAAATACAAATGGTAGCAGCACGACAATATGTTGTTTTTAACATTTTTTTTTTGCATATATTTTTTAACTTTTTTAAATTTGCACTGAAAGGAGAAGCCCTCAAATTTGTTTTTACTAATGTATAATGAGAATAAAGGCCACTCAGTTATTCATTTATTCATTCTTTTATTCATCCACAGAAGTAGGACTCATTAAGTGTCAGGACTAGAATGGAAACAGGACCCACTCGCGTAACGTTTACCACAAGTTTTATTGAAGGAACAAGGAAGGGGTGCACCCATGATCCGGTTCGCTCTCATACCCAGCTTGTGATCTGAACACGGAAGTGGATCTTCCGTAGCGAGCGATGGCGGTGTCAGGGGCAGAAAACTGGTCGGTAGCCGGGTCTGGGAGAGCAAGACGTGGTCGGGGTAGGAAACGAGTCGTAAGCCGGGACGGTAGCTCGGTAGCCTGGATGGAAGGGCGCCCGCTCCGAGACTGGGAGGTCGCTGGTTCAAGCCTCGGCCGAGTCATACCTAAGACTTACAACATTGGTACTCATTGCCTCCCTGCTTGGGGCTTGGCATTAAGGGTTGGAATTGGGGGGTTTGCTTACCTAATGACTCCCATGACAGCAGTTGGGTCTAAAATGGCGGCGCCCTGTTTGGCTGCGGCTGCATCGGCTTGCTACAGTTTAACTGTACGGGTCAGGTGTATCGACATTTCGTTCTGTGAGCATGGTAACAAAGAATGACAATAAAAGTAAATTCTATTCTATTCTATTCTAGAGCAGACGTGGTCGGAATAAAAAATGGATCGTAATTCAGGACGGGAGAACAGACGTAGTCGAGACCAAAACAGGTCATAGCGGGAGACAAACGGGAGCATAAAACGGGACAGGCGTGAGTCAGGGTCGAAAAAGGGCTTGTCGTGTAAAAACAGAGATTCGCAGACGGACCGACAAAAGGGGACGGATAGGAGTGGGTTTAAATAGGACCAGGGAGCCGATCAGAGCCCGAGGCAGTTGGCGATGATTCACATCGGTAATCGTGATGATTTTTAGGAATGTTAGAAACTAATATTTAGGGGGGGACTTTCGAATTATCTTCAATTAAAAAAACAAAAAAATATTAAAATTGTGTGTTTGTATATATTAAAAAAAACTTTTAACCGTTTTTTGAAAATTGTTAAAAAGTATAAAGTTAAAAAGTGAGTTTAATATTCAATCTTACTAAAAAACAAGCATAATGGCCTGGCATCGCCGTGCTTAGCGTTGCCAGGCATTCTACTTGAGCGAGGTTGTCGGGGATGTGGTTTGTTGAAAAAGCGCTAGGAAGCCACCAGGGAGTGCCAAAGAGCTATTTTGTACACGAAAGCAGATGTAGATGAATTTTATTGTCATTTATTTTGGGTTTCTTGACGCAAAACCTAGTGAAAGACATTCCTAAGTATTCATGTATACATTTTCGTGAAAATCGGTTCAGTCGTTTCAAAGTCTATCCGCCGCATGCACGCACGCAAATTGGGATTTACAGTGGTACCCCAACTGCCTCAATGCTCAACCAAATTGGTGTTTGACCACAAAATGTGCGCAAAAAAATCGGTGCCCAATAGCAACAATAGTCGAATCGAATGAGATTTGGCACGAAAAAAGTAGAGCCGAGAAGAGCGGCGCGAGTTAGCCTAGCTTTAGCGGCGCAAGATAGCCTAGCTTTAGCTCCACTTCTATCCGGACCGTCAATGAGTGAAGGGCAGGGTTGGGTAGGGTTACTTTAACTGGATTACTTTCAATTACTTTTGGATCACCCCCATACCAAATATGCTAATAAAAGACAAAAGAAACTAAATAGGAATCAAATGATGACTCACAACACGTGGTAAGCTTTCTCTCCTGGCTTTGATCTCTTTAATTTCAGGCAAAACAAACATAAAATGCAGGGTTTGGTAGGGTTCCTTTAACTGGATTACTTTCAATGACTTTTGGATGACTCCAATAGCAAATATGCTCATAAAAAACAAAAGAAAGTAAATAGGAATCAAATGATGACTCACAACACGTGGTAAGCTTTCTCTCCTGGCTTTGATCTCTTTGATCTCCGGCAAAACCAACATGAAATGTGACAGAAACCAAATGAAAATAAATCCAAAGAGCTTGCCAACATCATTTTTGCCCTCCCATGTGTTCCGTTACTCCCCAAGCCTGCACAAAATACTAATTTTATTCCTTTTTAGTTTCTTTTGTCTTTATTAGCATATTTGGTATTTGAAGTAATGCAAAAGTAATTGAAAGTAATCCAGTTAAAGTAACCCTTCCCAACCCTGGTGAAGGGGTGGGTCATTTTCGAAGTTGGAAGTTTTTCCAGGTAACAAATGACAACCAGCTGACACTCGGAGAATTCTGGAAGGAACACATCAGCATCCTCAATTGCCTTAATATGATAGACCAAGCTTGGGGTCATGTGACCTACAGAACTTTAAACTCTGCCTGGCGAAAATTTAGACCTGAATGTGTGCCAGTGAGGGACTTCCAGAGGATTTCAGTTTGAGGCTCGGCTCCAGCACCCCCGCGACCCTACTGAGGATAAGCGGTGCAGATAATGGACGGATGGATGGATGGATAACCTTCCCACACCCATTCCTGTATGCCATCACACCACTGTTCAAAGGTAAGTCACTGAGACAAAATAGTATATATTTCTCCTTTTTTTTATTAAATATTATGTCCAGATTTATTGACTTAATTGTTGTTTAGATACACGTTTTCTTCACATTTTAGGTATTTGTTTTATGGGTGGGACGGATTAAAATCCTTACCATTGTTTCCTATGGAATTTTTTTTTTTCAGTACTCAACCAAATCGGTACCAACAACCAGGAACGCATTATGGTCGAGGACCTAGGTACCGCTGAATATAATGATAATAATGGTTATTCGATTTTTAATTCCAGCGCGTTTTTCTGAACCAAACTTTTTTGAATTGATTGTTTTATTATTTATTTTACTTATATTATTTTATTTATGTAACACATTACATTTGTATTGTTTTAGCCGCAAATATTCAGAATGATAGAGTACAGTTAACAGATTTTATTTTTTATACCGGTGATTACTGTTGCAGTTATTTTCATTCCTACAGTCTTCTCATCTCATCAGCCGTACCGCTTATCCTCAGTAGGGTCGCGGGGGGCTGGAGCCCATCCCAGCAATCATCGGGCAGTGGGCAGGGGACACCCTGAACTGGTTGCCAGCCAGTCGCAGGGCACACAGGGACACTCATTCACACCTAGGGACAATTTGGACCGGCCAATTCACCTGAAATGCATGTCTTTGGAATGTGGGAGGAAACCCGTGTGGCCGGAGGAAACCCACGCAAGCACGGGGAGAACATACAAACTCCGCACAGAAAGTCTGGAGCTGGATTTGAACCCACGACAGGTTCCCATGACATGAACTGTGCTGCACAAGCGCTAACCACTGCGCCGCCGTGCTGCCTCCTACAGTCTTGTTTTTTTAAATTAATTTAATGGATAAAACATTTTATTTAAAAAGTTATTTACATTTTATTTAGAGTTATTACATTTAAAAGATGCTAGCTATGTAAAATTTTCTTTTTGTGTATTAGAAATAATACATTAATGAAATTTTTACTGTTTATTACTTATTGTATCCATGCCATGTATTGCTAAATACTTAATTTTAAAACAGTTTTATTAAAGGGACACTGTTTAATATTTAGACTACTACTAGAAGTTGCTGCAATATTTTGTAAAACCAAAAATATCTGCTACAAAGTTGAAGGAAAAATACAAACCAGAGACTCAAAGTGACCAGATCACCATATTTCTTCTCATTTTTTGCCTATTCTTTCACAAGGTTTTTGTTTTTTCTTAGCCTCATGTTATGTAAAATAATTCTGAATTTATTGACCAATGAGTGAAATAAAAAAATGCATGTTTATAGGAGGCTTCATGTATTTTTGTTTATATTCTCAATATTGTTTCTTTATTTTAAAACGCAAAGCTGCAATCATGACTTTAAGCCAGCAGATGGCAGCAGTGCAACGCATGATTTGCGTGCATTTTTTTTTTTAGACACATTTGAATCAACTCTTCTTTTTTCATCTTCTTGGGGGTTTGTTCCACCACGAAGAGGCCTGATAAAAGTAAAAAAAAAATGGACTGCATTTATATAGCAAATGAACCGGTCACTGAGGACCTCTAAAGCACTTGACAATACACCTCACACTTTGCCCATTAACACACACACACATCCTGTTGTTGAGGGTATTGTCCAGTCCAATGACACTTTGACATTTAGGAATCAAACCTGCGACCATTTTTGGTGCCAATAGCACGACTACCCTCTGAGCTACTGCCGCCCTGCAATGATATCGGTTTTATAGATTTATTTGAATAACCTATATTTGATGTTGACAATATCTGTGTATTATTTGCCCTCATGTAGGTTTTAGATCAGGGGATTGTGTCATAATAGTCTGTAGTTTGCAATAATCTGTGGTCTCTGAAGCCCTTTGAGACTCCTTGTGATTAAAGGTGTCACAAATGAACATGACTTGAGGTTTTTGAGTTTTTCCTTGCCCTCATGTAGGTTTTAGATCAGGGGACGGTGTCATAACAGTCTTTGGTTTGCAATAGTCTGTAGTCTGTGCAGCCCTTTGAGACTCTTTGTGATTAAGGGCGTCACAAATAAACATGACTTGACATGAGGTTTTTGAGTTTTTCCTTGCCCTCATGTAGGTTTTAGATCAGGTGATGGTGTCATAATAGTCTGTGGTTTGCAATAGTCTGTGGTCTGTGCAGCCCTTTGAGACTCCTTGTGATTACGGGCATCACAAATATAAATGACTTGACTTGACTTGAGGTTTTTGAGTTTTTCCTTGCCCTCATGTAGGTTTTAGATCAGGGGACGGTGTCATAATAGTCTGTGGTTTGCAATAGTCTGTAGTCTGTGCAGCCCTTTGAGACTCTTTGTGATTAAGAGCGTCACAAATAAACAGGACTTGTCTTTACTTGAGGTTTTTGAGATTTTCCTTGCCCTCATGTAGGTTTTAGATCAGGTGATGGTGTCATAATAGTCCGTGGTTTGCAATAATCTGTGGTCTGTGCAGCCTTTTGAGACTCTTTATGATTAAGGGCGTCACAAATAAACATGACTTGACTTGACTTGCAGATACGCGCAATGGAAAAAAAAAAGCACAAGGGCTCTTTGAACTCAGTGGGGCATGGCTAACACATACTTAATAGAGAAACTATTGAATGTTGAACTATTTAGGGACACCATCAATTACGCACCCCACCCTAAAATAAGTTTGTCACACAATATCCCTTTTAAATTTAAATTATTCTATAAATAGCATTGCAAGGGGGCAGTAGCTCAGGCACCAAAGTGGTCGCAGGTTCGATTCCTAAATGTCAACGTGTCATTGGACTGGACACTATTACCCTTGATATCGGTGTGTGTGTGTGTGAATGGGCAAAATGTGAGGTGCATTGTCAAGTGTTTTGGAGGTCTTCAGTGACTGGTCCATATGCTACCTTCATTGAATCAAATGCACAGTCACACACAATCACATCTTATTTTATTGTCATCATTATTATTTGATACACTTTTTTTGAACCCTGGATGCTTCCTCATATTTTTCCCTTTATTGAAGAAACTTCCTGACCACCAGAGGGCAGCATTGCCTCAGCAGAGAGCCTCAACACGCCACTTAAACACCAGTTCATTCCCTTCAAACCATGTCGACTCATTTTGTCGCGGTCGACCAGGTTGTCGTGACAACAACCTAATCACAAAAAGCCTGTTTGATCCATATCCAGTAGTTAGTTCCCAGGTGGAGCGTCTATAAGACAATATGGAGTGTGCAGCGTCAGTGTGTTGTCATATTGTCCCGTCTTCTAACATCTTGTTGAGTCCCTTGCAGATGTGTTCCAGGTTGTCCCGGAAGGGCCCGTCGGGCTGGTAGAGCCTGGTGAGCAGCTCGGGGTCGGAGTAATGGTTGAAGACGTGGTTGATACGCCC